>NW_026715476.1:0-19566 GCF_029784015.1 Lycium ferocissimum | reverse complement strand
GGATAGGCCACGTGTCATCGACGCTCATCATTTGCAACGGCAGCAATGCAGTGTGCGACCGTACGGACGCCGCTTATCCATTTTAGGGTTTTTCCTAGAAAGGCTTTTCTTAGATTGTACTAAGGCCCATATATTTTTAGCTATAAATAGGGATATACCCCCTTATTTTTCAGGTTAGCTTTTCATTATTCTTCGCACTTGTAATCAGAAAAGGTGGCAGTGGAACCTTCTTAGGCGATTGGCTCGGTTAAAGAAAAAATCTCCGAACCAGACCAGTTCTCAGAGTTCATAAACTTGGCTTCTTAAGTGTTCTTTACTATTATTTATCAATATACTATCATTAGCTCGCTATTATTATACTTTACAAATTAATCTAACCATATATCCTATCAACCACTTATAAATTTAATTGTTATCCATTGTTTAGGGTAAACATGAGGGATTGTAATGCACTTGTAGGGGCGGATAGTTTTGACAATGGTATTAATGTGCCAAAGGAGGAGAAAGTTTACTTACTTTCCTACTTAAGGAACCCCACAAGTCATCTTTCTCTCCCTAACGCTATCGATCTTGAGCCTTTGTAAGATTCTCCTCCTATTTATGATAATGCTATTCATGCATGGCATCTTTTAATTGACCCCTTCCCATGTTATCCATTAGCCGATGAGAATGTTAATGAGGAAAGTTATCTTGATGCTAAGAGCATAGTATCATCTTTGAGTATCCCGTCGATAGATAAGCATGACTTTGATGTTGTGAGTAACTTTGATGATAGCTATGTTAATGGTATTACATTGGTAGATACTTTTATTACTACATTGTTTTCGTGTGAAGTCTCTTATGATAGTGAAGAACCACGTGTTTTCGATGGGGATTTTGCATTTGAGTTTGAACTAAGAGACACTTTCCTCTGCTATTTGTTTGCTTATGATGATTGTCATTGTGAGATGATCCTCACGGATCTCTCTAGTACTAATGAACCTTGTAGATGTTTGTAGGTGATCCCTTTAATTTGAGGACAAATTTATTTCTAGAAGGGAGAATGATGCGATCCTAATTGCCACAAGGTCGTCTATGTAGAGTCAAGTTAAGGAGCTCCATACATCACAAGGGTTGAACATGAAGATAGGCGTCCGTGAGTATGCTTAGCGCCATACCGAGGATCCAAAATGTGGAAGATAGCATGGGAGGATAGAATGTTGAAGAATGACGAAGATGGCTATGCATGCAAAAAGGCTAATACTTAAATGCAAGCCTTTTCGAGTTTCATTCCCAAGGATGACCAACCAAACAAGGCCCTTACTTCATTAAGGATATAATTGTAATAGCTAGCTTGTCTTCCTTATTTCCTTAGTATAAGTAGTAGACTTAAACATTTCCTTAGGTTAGACTATTTTGATGAATGATATTTTTATGCTCTTTTGAGAGTTTGAGTGTTTGAGGGCTTGTTGAAGTAATTGATTGTGCTTGTCACATTGTTGAGAGGATTGGTTGCTTGGGTCATTAGTTGCCTTGAGGTCATCCTAAGAGATTAGGTGCTTAATAGTGTGTAATTACGAGGTCTTAGTTAATTAAGAATTTTGATTGCCTAATTGTGCCTATTTTTGTGTCAATCTATATATCCTTTACTTTTCTTCTTAATTTCTTGTTTCCACGTATTTGTTATTATATCACCTCTTCTCACTAGGCTCTCCCAAAGATCAAGACATAGTAGACTCTACAGCCACAGCATGATCAACAGCTTCCTGGAAGGAAGATCCCAAAGTCACCAACTGGAGACGAGCAACATGGAGTGGATACACAAGTCCCACCAACAAACTTACGAACCATCTCCTCATCTGTGGGAATCAATAGAGCAGCATACCTAGCCAAAAACAGAAATCTGGCTGCATACTCTGACACGGTCATGCCTTGCTATTGCAAATGAAGGAACTCATCTCTACGCTCATCCTTTAAACTACGCGACACGTACTTCTCTAAGAAAGCCTGATGGAACTGGGTCTAAGTATGTGGAAGTGCACTAACGGGCCTGCCCTCAATAAAAGTCCTGCACCAAGTCTTCGCGTTCCTGCGAAACTGAAATGACCTATACTCCATCCCATGAGACTCCACAATACGAATCTTATAGAGCCTCTCATTAATCTCCATAATGAACTCAGACGCATCCCCACTACGCAAGCCAAAGAACTTGGGCGGCTCCATCTTCAAGAGCCTCCCAACAAGCTCCTGATCATCAACGGTCAATGGCTGGACTACCACGGGTCTGGGAGCACCCTCAAGGACTGGAACACTGCCTAAATATGAGTCCATAGCAGCAGCAGGATGCATGCCCATAGTCTAGCCCTTCTCGAGAGTCCATACCCCATTCGAGTCTGACAACCATCTGGAGTAATGGCACCACCTATGGCATGTTGTCCGTCAAGATGAAGAAGTACGCGGGCTATCATCCTGGAATGCCTGATCAGATATGGCGTCGGGGTGAGTCTGGGCCGGTCCCTCACCTTACCTGGCTACCTGTGCTCTCTCAGGCTGACGCTCTGGATAAGCTAAACATGCTCACCTCTGTCCAGCCACAGGGATGTCACCCCTTTCTAGTGCAGCTCCAAGTCCTCTAGCTCGGTTGTGACCTCCTGCCTATCCTCGTCCTCTGGTGCCTGCCCCAAAAGCGGGCTCAGGCACCTCATCCCTCGCGATGGAAACTTGTGTTGTCACCATTTGTGAGAGAATAGCAGTGGATCAGATACCAACTTACAAAAGCCATATACCAATTTGAATAAAGTAGCACGAAGGAATGAAAGAATGTGAAATTTCCTAAATATCCCATAGCTTCTCGCAGATAGGTACGAAGCTCATCGCACGAATCTGCAAGACTCTACTAGACATGCTCTTGTACTTATAGACCTGGTAACCTAGGGATTTAATACCAACTTGTCACACCCCAACTAGGGGAACGTGCGGGCACCTACCATTTCTCATCTAGGTAGGCGAACCCGTCCCTCATTCACAACCAAATAATAAATAATATAAATAGAATCACCCAACATTACATAATAAGTCTAACATAAATAGATAAATATAATAAGTGCGTAAGATACATCAAATTCCAAAATCTGGTCTGAATAGTACAAGAGCCACTACATAATGTCTAGGAAATACAAGTCTCAAAATTCATAAATAACTATCTAGAGAGATAGAATATAAAGACAGGAATAGATAAGAGTCATTCGAGCAGCGAATCCATCCAAGTGCTCACCCTAGAATGCTCGTCAAATAGATTCGAGACTCACTAACAAAGCGAGGAAGTCGAACCGGTCACGAACTCTGCATTCAGAAAAGAATGCAGTAAGGTAGAATCAGTGCAACAACACGTACTGAGTAGGTATCATAGGCCGATAACAATTATATAACATATGTATAAGAAAGAGACTGAAATAGACATGCTCACAATCAGATATAACTCAACACAATTCAAAATATCAAATCCAGTACCAAGTTACCAAGTCTAGCATATCTCCTCAAAAGTCCACTACAAGTCCGAAACACAATCTCAAAGAATCACTATCAAGTACATGTATCACAAAAGATCAACCAACAAGTCCAATACAATGCCATATGTAAATATGAGATGAATGCAATGCAAATATAGTGATGCACACATGCTTCGGGCGGAATATCTCGTCGCCTCGACAGTCATGACTCATGAGGGACCCCAAAATCCAAGTACCTGTTGTGGTGCACAAAGACAATCCAATAGTCAAGGTTGCGGAACGTGCAACCCGATCCCAGTCTTGTACCAAGACCGCTGCGGCAAGTCTTCTACCACTGCACTGGACACCAGATTTTTTTGATTTTTTACAATTCTCAATCTAAAACCCCACTTTCACCTGAGGCCCCACAGATACAAAATAAATAAGAAAACACGCATAAATACTCAATAGGAATTTATCCGCAGCCTCAGAATTTTAAACAAAGGTATATTTGGCCAAGTCTAGACCCAACGGCCTAAAGCCAAGTTTCCAACCCAAGTCCCAAAACGCTCCCAAGTGCATTGGTAACCGAACCGAACATATGTCACAACCCAAATAATTGTGAATGGCACCCACACTAATTCTCCAAGTGGGCGAACCAATCCTCTTAACCAATCATTATCTAATTAATCAATTTTAACACATTTAAGGATATAATGATAATAAAAAATCTCCAAACTATCTAGTCATGCCATAAATAAATAAAGGTGCGGAAGTCCTAACTATTACAACCCCAAAATCCCAATATCATCCTACAAGGACTCTAAAACATAACTATTTAAAGAATGAACAACTGTCTAAAATAACCATAAACGCTCGAAATGAAATAGACATCCAAAATAAGAAAGATCTTCAGGCGGCTTGGTATGGATAGGAACTCACCCTCAAATATGCCGGAAACTGGCCTTACGCTAAATATGAGGTCTGGTAGACGTCTCTGGATCACAATCTGCACTCAAAAGAATGCAAAGAATGTAGTATCAGTACAAACACTATGTACCGGTAGATATCATAGGCCGACTAAGATAAGTATCATGCATAAATCACAAAATCAGTAGAATAGATAGATAGGCACAACAGCAAATAACCATATGAAATTATCAACAAGAATCATCCAACACTGAAATAAGATAAGCCTACACAGACAGTAATCAATAAAAGTAACTCCACCTGTGTCATTACCAACACAACCATAACTCACAAATTATCTCAACTCTGTCACACATCCGTACACATATGCTAAATGGCATTATTTGCTCAAATAGCCATGACATGCAGAGGAGCAATGGTGTCCATATACCACTCGCTCGGGAACTGACCTCGGATCACGAGCCCATAACTAGGCCACATCATTACCCCCTGCCAAATGTCCCTTTTCATATTTATATTGCCTTTCTCATCAAAATGTATTTCCGTTCCACAATCAATTAGGAATATGAACAATGAATACATCAATATCAAAGAACATAAGTCACCATGCCACAAGTCATATCAAGACTCTAGAATCGATTCATTAAAAGCATGAATAAGGGATTACTCCAAGTCAACAAGAAGAGTATTCATTAACTCCTTGTTTATCATATCATAATAGTTAATCACATAATCAATCAACCAGTATCAAATAAAGTAGTTCCAACCACATTTTGTGTCTGAAGCCCTAATCATGCATCTCTTATCAATTTCATAACATATACAATCTACTAATCAAAGTCTAACTCAAGTAAACCATAGCCTACCTTAAAGCAGAACTGAGATAATGCAATCACTCCGCAATAGTTTTCCCCTTTCGCAATGCATTAGAACGTTCAAAGTCTAGCAATCATAACACGAAGTGAGTAATGGATCATCTACTCAACAAACAACAATTGGGGAAGAGAACTCAACTACTTCTATCCTTTTTCAAATGGGTGAACTACCACTAAGTGTTAATTCATACTAATATTAATCCCAATAATCACATTCTATCCATTCATGGGTTTTCCACTCAATTCAAACCCTTTCAATCTATTTTTTGGCTAATGCCTCTATTTTTATTGGAACCCTAAGCCTCAATCAACAATTTCCACCATTAATAACTAATTTCTCACCCTAGGAAGTGATAATCTATACTCCTAGATGATTAAACAACAATAAAGTCCATAACCCGTCAATTATTCAAGGGTTTGCAATTTCTAGGGTTCTAACCTTTTCTTCCACCATTAAAGGACCCTTAATTCATGTAGGACTTCAGAAGATGATGGAATGAACAAGTAAAGGGTCGAGACTTACCTTTCAAGAGTGTCTTTAGCCCTAGCCTTAGAAATTTTCCACAAGAGTTCTTAAGAACTATTTTGGAGTTATGTGGGGAATGGGCTCGGAATAAAAAATATGAAACACTGATTCTACCTCCTATTGACCGCTGCAGCAGCCTTGCTATAGTGGGAATCTTCCCGCTATGGAGGACCTCATTTATTCCCCGACTCCCTGTGGTGGCGTCCTCACCCCGTTATGACGGACTCGCTACAGCGGTCCCACAACCGCTGCAGCGGTCCATTTTGACCAGTAGCTCGGGTTTTTCCACTAGTTTTTCACCCAAAAATCCCAACACCAATCTGAGGCCCTACAGACACAAACTAAACATGCCCATATAAATAAAAACACGATACGGACTCACCCGCGGCATCAAAATTCCCAATGGAGGTCTAGTTTTCTAAGTTGCTATCACGACCCAAACCGATGGGCCATGACTAGTGCCCGAACTGGACACCCGTATGCGAACCTGCTAAATATAATCAGACCGAAACTGAAAACAATATAGCAATCTGTAAAAGCACGCTGTAAACTCATCATGTCATGCATCAAAAGAGCCTGTCTCTTGAGAAGCCCCAGCTAACCAAAACATAACAAAATACGCAAGCCGATAAGGCTGCCGCTATACACGAAAATATCCAAAACGAACTACATCGTATAGTGACCAAACCATATATACGAACCCACATGTGTCTACGTACCCACAAATATAACAAGGCCTATGTCAAAGGATCTGTACCAAAATGACTCCAGCCCCGGAACAATGGAGCTCTCCAACCGAGTAGCCGCCCTAAGTCGGGAGGATCACCAAACCGAGTATCCGTACCTGCGGGCATGAAACGCAGCCCCCGAAGAAAGGGGGTCAATACGAAAAATGTACTGAGTATGTAAAGCATGAAGTACAGTAAGGAAGATCATGACTGAGAAAAAAGTTGACAAGAGACGAGTACGATAGTCAAAGATACCAATACATCTGTGCCTTATAAGATGAGTCATGCATACATATATAATATACCGTACCCGGCCCTCTAGTGAGGGACTCGGTGAAATAATCATATATATACACGTACCCCGCCCTCTAGGCCCTCTAGTGAGGGACTTGGTGAAATAGTCATATACCGTACCCGGCCCATTATGGGACTCGGTGAAATATATAATATACATACCCGACCCTCTAGTGAGGGACTTGGTGAACAATGCAATGAAACTGTGCACGATTACGTACCCGGCTCGGGACTCGGTGAATGATATATTAACGGTATGCGCGAGTAGAATATCATGAGCAACCACATGTAAACTAAATCGTCATCGGAGACTCAATAGAATAATCAGAATGAACCAACACTTGAGAATTAAAGACAACTATCATGTTAAGCACTATTGAGAACTAGAGTTCCTTGGAGTCATATATGTTCGTTGTTCGCTCAGTTTATGTAATTCATGCCATAGAGAAAGAAAGGGTAACTTTACCTACACTTTGGAACCTTTAGAAGTAGAGTCATCATCAATGAATAAAATTGAGAAAATCTAGATGTAGCTCCACATTCTCATACTCACTTTGAAATTATACACTTGAGTTCTTAAAATACAAAATCATCATTATCGTCGTCACCATCATAAAATCATTCCTATCCTTGACATCATGAGATGTTTTAAGAACCATGGACTTTTAGCTTTTGAAGACAAGAAGGTTACGGAAACATTTATGAAGTCATACCATAGGAATCATGCCTTTGAAAGAAAGGGGACGAGCCTTAACATACCTGTTCCGCCACCAACTACCTACGCTTATCCGTCCGAGCCCGCAAGTCTACATATAAGACCATTCATACTATGATTAGGCCCATTATCATATACTTATCTTCAAATAATTCTTCCTAAAATCTGCCAAAATTTCGGCAGCATCTCCTCTGTTTATATGCCAAGCCCAGAATCGTAATTCAAAGAACCAACAACAACATCAATACCAACATCAATAACATCATTTCCAACACCAATATGTACCATAAAATAGCCTACACACTGTTTTCCAACTTTCATAACTAACCAACTTACTACACAATTATTTAACGACTTTGTTTCCGAGAATAAACCTTAAATAATACCAAAAGAGAAAGATTCGTACCTTTTTTCTTGTTAAGACAGCAATATCCATGCTAAAATCCACCGCAAAACAATACTAGAATCACAACTATGCATTACCTGGACCTAAAACACTACTCCGGTGCTTGAAAATTGCTCACTTTTTTATTCTCTCTCTCTCTCTCTCTTCAAATTTCTGGAATTTTTTGGGCAAATCTGATGAAAAAGGGGGTTATCACCCTTTATATAGGGGTCAAATTTGGGGTCGGGTTCACTGTAGCAGACTGTAGCAGTACCGTAGCAAGTCGGTACTGTAGCACGAGTTTCTCCTCTGTCAGCCGAACTTGTAACGTCCATAATTCTCTACTCCGATGTCCTATTGATGAGCGGTTTGTTGCTTTGGAAACTAGACTCGACGAACTTCATTTTAGGCCTTTGTTTCACTTCAAAACACTTCATATGCTAAGAGATATTCGTCCATCAAGTTGGACCAAAAGTTTCACACAAAACTCCACCCGTCCTTTCTCCAAAGTCGTACTACTCCATTTCTTCCACTCATTTCCTTATAAAACCTTCCGGTATACCTTATATACAACCTTCACTCATTAAATATACTTAATAATGCTTGCTCCTTACATTCCAAAATGATTTTACTTAACCATATCTCAACTTGCTTATGCTTCAAATTTGATAAGAGCTCTTCGAAGATACGGGGTGTAACAGTTACCCCTATAACGACCTAGCTGATCAGTACATCAGATACCAATTAAACACCCGTTAGTCCCCGAACGGACAAGGAAGAGAAACAAGGGAAACAGTACCTGACTAAATGAAAAGCTAGGGATAATTCTCTCGTATATCGGATTCGATCTCCCAAGTAGCTTTCTCAACGGGATGGTTCTTCTACTGAACCTTCACTGATGCTTTTTGTTTCGATCTCAGCTTACGAACCTCTCTATCTAGAATCACAATAGGCTTTTCCTAATAAGACAGATTCTCATCCAACATGAAAGAATCCCAATAGATGATAAATGAACCATCACCATGTTATCTTTTCAACATAGAGACATGGAATACTAGATGAACATTGACAAACCGGGGGGCAAAGACAACTCATAAGAAACATCCCCCACACGATTATGGATCTCAAATGGACCAATGAATCTGGGACTAAACTTACCTTTCTTCCCAAATCTCATCACACCTTTCATGGGTAAGACCTTTAATAAGACGTGTTCTCCAACCATGAACTCAAGAACTCGGACCTTTCGATTCCGCATACTCGTTCTGTCTACTCTGAACTGCCAAGAGCTTTTCTTGAATCACCTTGACTTTATCTAATGACTCCCTCAAAAGATCTGTACCCCATGGCCTTACCTCGAAAACATCAAAACCACCCAATATGAGACCTACATCTCCTCCCATATAGAGCCTCAAATGGGGCCATGTCAATGCTCGAGTGGTAACTATTATTAAATTGAAATTCTACCAATGGTTAGAAATGATCCCAGTGGCCACCGAAGTCAATCACACAAGCTCGGAGCATGTCTTTTAGGACCTAAATCGTAGGCTCAGACTGGCCATCTTTTGAGGGTGGAAAGCTGTACTAAGCTCCAATCTAGTACCCAATTCTAAATGCAAAATCTTCCAAAATCGGGATGTAAACATCGTGCCTCTATCGGATATGATGGAAATAGGAACCCCATATGGACAAACAATCTCACGGATATAAATCTAGGCTAACTTCTGGGCAGTATGGGTAATTTGAATCGATATGAACTGCGCAGACTTGGTCAATCTATCAACAATGACCCAAATTGATTCAAACTTACCCAAGGTCTTCGGAAGACTAACCACAAAGTCCATCTCTATCTTCTCCCACTTCCACTCGGGAATGGGCATCCTTTGAGGTGTACCCCGGATCTCTGGTGCTCGTACTTCACCTGCTGGCAGTTAAAACACTGTGCAACGAACTCAACAATATCACGCTAAATCCTAGCCCACCAGTAGTGCTACCTCAAGTCACAGTACATCTTGATAGCACCAGGATGAATGGAATATCTAGAATTTTAAGCCTCCGCTAGAATCATCTTAATCAGATCATTAACACGGGGAACGCAAGCACGCCTCTTGATTCTCAAGACACCCTCTTCATCAATCACAACTTCCTTGGCCTCACCACGTAAGAATTTATCGAGAATCTTACTCAAACTGGCATCCTCAAACTGTCTGGCCTAAAGCTGCTCCAGAAACGAGGATTTCGACTCAATACAAGCCAACACTCTACCCGAACCAGACACATCAAGCCTCATGAAACTGTTAGCCACAGTCTGAACCTCCCTGGCCAATGTACTTTATGACGTAATCGAACGAGCCAAACTGCCCATGTTAGCTGATTTTCTGCTCAAGGCATTTGCCACCACATTTGCCTTGCCAAGATGATACAAGATAGTAATATTATAATCCTGAAGCAACTTCATCCATCTCTGTTATCTAGAATTAAGATCCTCTGAGTAAACATGTCACGACCCAGGCCGGTGAGTCGTGACGAGTGCCTGATCCCTAATGACCAAACACCCCTATACTAGTACCGGGATAACAAGGGCCCACAATTCATTCACTCTGAACTATACTGACTCATGAGAGGATGACATCATAAACTCTGTACAAACTGTACATATATAAATATACTAAAAGAACAGTGCAAGCCGACTAGGCCGCTACATATTCTGTACACAAAAGTATAGGAGCCAACAAGGCTACATCATCTATCAAATACATACAACTGTCTACAAACTTTCAATGGAATAGAAAACTTTAGAAAGGACGGGACAGAGCCCCGTCATACCCATATGCATATACATCTCAAAAGAATGGCATACCAAAATAGGCTGCTCCTCCGGATCAAATGGAGCGCACCAACTACTGCTAAGTGAAAGTCCTACTGAGCGGGATCACCTGTCTGTCTACCTGTACCTACGGGCATGAACGCAGCCCCGCATGCAATAGGGGAGTCAGTCCAGACAATGCACTGAGTATGTAAGGTATAAGAATATCAAGTACATAAGAATCATGAGAGACATCTGAAATAGGAAAGCTAAATCTTCATATCTGAATGCATCCGTAACTGAACATCTGGAACATCGGTTTAACATAAAATTGCCTCGCCGGGCGTATGATATGCATAGGTCATAATATCACTGTTAGCGCTGAGGAACGTACGGCCCGATCCATATATCATATGTTACTGTCGAGAAACATACGACCCGATCCATATATCATTATCATATATATTGCTGCGGAACGTGTAGCCCGATCCACAGATCATTATCACTGTGGACCGGCTGATCAGGTGGTAATGCGTATGTAATGCCTATCCCTTTCTCCATACCCTATATACATATAATATACACGTATATAACGCCTTCTAGTCATAGGTCAATGTGCATATATATAAATTAAAGCAATGCATGAACAAATTGGATACATAGAAATGTGGGAGTGACATAAGGCCGTACTACCTCCGAGAAACATCCTTTGAGTTAACATCATCAATGACCCATGGACAGAAGGAACATTCAGAGCGGGGTATAGGAATATCGATGGCTGAAGTTCTCCTAGTACTTCTAAGAGTAGAGTAATATGGAAGCTCGTTCACTCGCTTGTTAGTTCATATCATAAGATCATGCCAATATGAAAAAAGGGTCAGCCTGAACATACCTTAACGTCTCCTTAATGGCTCAACGTTCTCCTTCCACGTTTGCAAGGTCTACATTCAAAAGGATCGTACTAAGGTTAAATCTTGAACAACTCTTAAGTCCAAACTAGCGTAATTAACGAATTAACAAAATTTTTGCAGCATTTCCCCTATTTTATCAACATCCACTATATCATAAAACAGCCCCCAATCAACAATAACATTATCATCCATTCCATAATCAAGAGACTTCATTTGATGCCCAAAACGCCTTTTCATAATCAATACATAACAACAATTTCAACACAATCCTATATCCAATCGTGTACTACCCTTCCTCATCATAATTACTAGCATTCATTGGAAGGTTATACTCAAAATACCCAACAATAACAACTGAAGTCAATTTATTACTCAAATATTATCAAACTCTCACTTGAACTTCCTCTTTTACTTCATTAATCAAGTTGTTCCACAATTAGGTATTCTTAATAACATGGAAATATGTATAAAACTTACCTTAGTCACACAAGAGAAAGCTTTGAATCAAATTATCCACTTTAGTGAAACCCTAACTTCAACACCAAAGGAAATCTTGGGTTTTACCAGCCCTAGTAAGACTCCAAACACTTAATTTCCTTGATTGCTAGCCTCTTGATCCTTGATTTCACTTGGGTTTTGTATAGATATGACTAAAAGAAGTTTCAAGAGCTCTCATGGAGTTGGGAAATGATGGAAATGAAATAAAATGAAGGAGGGTCGGGTATTTATTGATATTAAAACTGGGCCGACTCGATTTTGCGGTCAACTATATGGATCGTAAAAATTTAAATAGTCCGTATAATTGGACCATAAAACCTGACCAGTGATCCCCCTATTGTGGAATCACTTTATGCTGGGGGCCGGCTAATTATACGGTCCGTAAAATCTGACCAGTGGTTCATCCTCTCTGGAACCAATTTACGGTGGAGGTCAGCCAGTTATACGGCCCGTAAAACATTATACGGTCCATATAACAGGCCGTAGAATTTCACTTTCCTTGAAACATTTTCTCTTCAATTGCTCAACTTTTAATCCGCCCAATACCTGCTAAACATGAGCTTAAACATTAATAACTATGAGATAAACTTGTCTAATCTTACTTAACCTTGATAACCTCCATGTCCAAGATTAGAACCACAAATGCACGGTGAATCTCAAGGTACAAAACCACGGGGTGTAACATTCTCCCCCCTTAACACATTCGTCCTCAAATGGTAGATTCTTAGAGATTCTATAGAAATTTTGCCAGAGTTTCCCCTGTAAATATACCAATCCAGCCTATGCACAGCAACCCAAAATAATGCCACACAGGGCTACATACTAAGATATACAATACCATGGCCTCACGCGACCAATCACAATAACTATAAATAAAACCAATACTTGGGGAAAATGATACTTCCGACTGAGCCTCCAGGAACAACAGAAATAAGTGTGGGTACTTATCCTTCAGCTCCTCTTCAGCTTCCCAAGTCATTTCTTCGATATTATTATTTCTCCAGAGTACTTTAACAGAAGCCACATCCTTAGTTCGCAATCGACGAACCTGTCTATCTAATATAGCCACTAGGGTCTCCTCATAGGATAACTACTCGGCCACCTGGATATCATCTACCGGTACGATTCTCAAGGGATCTCCTATACACTTGCGGAGCGTAGATGCATGAAATACCAGATGTACAGACTCCAACACAGGAGGTAGGTCTAACTCATATGCCACCTTACCCACTGTAAAAATTACTCTATATGGTCCGATGTACCGAGGGCTCAACTTACCTTTCTTGCCAAATCGCATCACTCCTTTCATAGAAGAAATTTTCAAAACCCAATCGCCTACTTCAAATTCCAACTTGCATCGTCCATTAGCTGAATATGATTTCTGTCGACTCTGAGCTGCTAGTAGTCTTTCTTGAATTACTTTCACTTTGTCAACTGCTTGCTGTATCAAATCTGGACCAACTAACTGATTTTCTCTAACATCAAACCATCCTATAGGGGATCTACATCTCCGTCCATACAAAGCCTCATAAGGAGCCATCTGAATACTGGAATGGTAACTGTTATTATATGCAAACTCAATAAGCGGCAAATGATCATCCCAGCGACCTTGAAAATCAAGTACACAAGCTCTCAGCATATCCTCAAGGGTCTGTATAGTACGCTCAGCTTTTCCATTGGTCTGCGAATGAAAAGCGGTACAAAGACTCACCTGAGCATCCTGAAAAGATCTCCAGAAATTAGCTTTGAACTGCGCCTCTCTATCTGAAATAATGGTTGCAGGAACACCATGAAGTTGTACAATCTCTCTAAGATAGAGCTTTGCATAATCTTCAGCCGAATAGGTAGTTCTGACTGGTAGGAAATGAGCAGACTTTGTAAGCCTATCAACTATGACCCATATTGAATAATACTTTCGCTGGGTACGGGGAAAACCTATAATGAAATCTATATTAATTACCTCCCATTTCTAGGTTGAAATCTCTATAGCCTGTAATAAACCTCCGGGCTTCTGCTACTCTATCTTAACTTGCTGACAATTCGGACACTGAGCAACAAACTTCGCTATATCTCTTTTCATACCATCCCACCAATAAACTTCTTTGAGATCATGATTCATCTTTGTTGTGCCCGGATGGATAGAATAGTGAGAATAATGGGCTTCCCCCATAACTTGCTGATGAAGGCCTGCAACATTAGGAACGCATAATCTACCTCGATACCTGAGCACATCTCCTGTGAACACGAAGGGTGTCTTTTCTTTTTGAGGAGTTGTATCCCGATAATGGACTAGAACAGGATCTTCATCCTGATGTTCCTTTATCTCAGCTACCAAGGATGACATCGTTGTATCCTGAATTGTAACTCCTGTATCACCTAAGTCTATAAGCCGAACTGCAAGGCTAGCTAATCGGCGAACTTCACATGCTATCTCTCTTTTCACCAGCTGCACCTCTGTTAGACTACCTATGGATTTACGACTAAGAGCATCGGCGACTACATTAGCTTTTCCAGGATGGTACAAAATATCAACATCATAATCTTTTAACAACTCTAGCCATCGCCTCTGACGTAAATTCAAGTCCTTCTGCTTAAAGATATACTGGAGGCTCTTGTGATCAGTATAGATATCAACATGGACACCGTATAACTAATATCTCCACAATTTCAAAGCTTGGATCACCCTAGCTAACTCAAGATCATGGAAAGTGGATAATTCTTCTCGTGCTTCTTCAACTGCCTAGATGCATAAGCAACAACCTTACCGTGTTGCATCTGTTATAGCTCGTATTTTGTACGTTTGGAAATTTCAAAGTCGACGTGGAAAGTTAAGGGCGAGACCATTTTCAAAAATTATTTTGATGTACGAGATGTTAGGAATATTATTTATGAACATTGGTAGTATGGACATATTGGGAAAGGCCATGGGTAAAAAGAGAAATTTTGCAAAAATGGCCAATGGAAATAATGTGGAAGGCTAGGGGCAGAATGGTAATATTGAGAAAAGTCGAGGGGCAAAACGGGAATTTCACACAAGTTTCTTGAAAGTTCAAAAGGGCCAAATTGGCCATGTGAAAAAAAAGAAAGGAAAGAAAAAAGATGACAAATAAGTCATCTTTGCAAAAATTTCAAGAAAATTCTAGAATTAGGCATGTGCCCCTCACATGCCTACAATAACTATATATATATATATATATATATATGTTCCTCTTTTAATTCAAGACAAAAGAAAGAACAAAAAAAAAAAAAAAAAGGAGAAGGAGCAAGACTAAAGGCCATTCGGCCATGGTGGTGCAAATCCACCTCTTGAAATCTTGTCCCAAAAATTATTTTCTTCATGTATTCCCACTAATTCAAGGGTCCTCTACAACGTGGTGTAATTGTTTCGGAAGATGGGTCGTTCATTTCATCAATTTGATACTTGAGCCAAGTGAAGAAGTTAAGAGAAAAAGGTATGATTCAATCCCTTTTTATATGTTATAAAGGCTTTGTTGATGTTGTAGTGCGTAGAAAAGGATGAAACTCATGAGAATATAGGAGTTTGCATGGTGATTGCATGAATATGCATGTGGCCGTGTGTGTGTATATATTGTATAAGCAAGATGAATAAATTTTATGTTGTATTCTAGTTGTGGGTATTGTGGAATTTGCATTGGAAATGAAAGTTGAAATAAAATTGGATGAAGTTGGAGATTAGCATGTTGGCCGTGGGTGATGTTGTGGTGAAATAATGATGGATTTATTTTGTTTAATATGATAGTTGTGTTGTTGTGATCTTTACAATGTAAATGAAGGATATATGGGTTAAGTTGGCATGAAAATGGAATGTAGAGAATTATGTCATATTAATGTGATTTTATGGTATTAAGATAATGAAGTTGTTAAAGTGTGGATTATGGTTGTTAGTGATGAAGTAGTAAGTAGAAAATGTGTTGAGATGGTTTTCTTGCATATATGAGAATTTTGGATGGAATATGAAAATGTTGAACATTGGATATAAGGCTTGAAATACTCTTGGTTTATGTTTGAATGATCTTGAATTAGTATGTGAACATGAAAATATGGATATTGACTTATAAGTGTAAAGTTGGATTTGGAGTTGTTGCATTATTTGGAAAATAAGACTATTTGCGCTAGAATGCGTTTCTAGTCGATTGTTGATGTTGTTTATATGGTTGTTGGTATGATTGTTGTTGTTTTGGCCGAGTTTGAATCTCGGGGATGTTATATATATAGGGGAGATGCTTGCCCAAATTTTTGTAGACAAGTATTGGTTAAGATTGAAATTTTAAGCCTTATGAATAGCAAATTGGTAAATGTGACCATTTGTAGGTTTTGGACGAAACGGGATTTGAACTTTGGCAAGCGTAAAGGGCAAGAAAGGTATATAAGGCTCCACCCTTCCTTCTCTTGGCATGTCCTAGATGTAATAGGTTTGAATTCGGACCTCGGGGACGACTCTACTCTTTGGAATCTACGTCCAAATTTACCCCTTTTTCATTCAGTAGAATTGAATTAATTATGTTGCGATTGCTTCAACAAGTCATCCAAGTATCTAGAACTTGTACATATGAAATCCGATTATCTTATACCTCTCATAAATGACATCATAAGGTTTCATATGCGCCGTTTGGGTACGCCACCTTACTTGACCCGAGGCGGACCCACTATTTCCGAACTTTGTGTTGATATTCCGTTTGATCTTCTTTAAAATGAAAACTAAGGGAAACTTTTAACTACCTTTCTAACTTCCAAAGAATAACGTTATAATTATTTATGTGAATTATATGACCTACTCTGGGATTTGAAACTACTTCAGAAAGATTATTCCGACACGAAACATTCGACGTCCGAAAGACTTATGCTTTGATTATTGTCAAATGTTCGTTATAAGATCTGACATCCGAGTATGCTATCGAGTTTCTGTATATGTTTTATATTTTTGATATGTACAAATGACCCCTGAAGTTCTATTTTGGTAAGAATCCTCCGCGGCCTTTTAATGGTATGTGCCATGCCTCGTCCGGACCCTTTTTCATGATATGTCGTTTGATTATTCCGTCCGATCTCTGTATATGTTGTACGTTTTATATTGCATTTAGTTTCTCACTACTCCACTCGTGGACGCCTCAATGCTTCCTTCACTGAGCCCGGGCCAGGATATGTTATCAAGCGTTTTCCACTGCATTGTTCGCCGTGCCTCGATGTGAGGGGGCAGGTATACATGTACATGGGTTGTGGAGTATGCTGTGCCATGTACACATTATGATATGATATGATATGATATGATATGGCCATCTGATATGCTATGATATGTGCACATTCTGATCTGATACGATATGTTGTGGCGCCAGTGTCGGGGCGACCACTTTCTGTTTGCCGAGTCCCATGATGGGGACCGGCTATGGCATGTTTTCTGCTATGCATTTGCTTATGTTTTATGAGTAAGCATTTCTGATACTCCGGTTATTACATTTATGTTCCGTATCCTCTGTTTAGTTATAATTCTGTTTGTTGGTCTCTATGCTTTACATACTTGGTACATATTCCGTCGACCCCCCGTTCTTCGGGGGTTGCGTTTCATGCCGCGCGGTACACCCGGATGAGTACGGACTTTGTAGGAGATGTTCCGCGGCGTTGGCAAGCTCCATTTGCTCCCGGAGTGCGCCGTGTAGATTATGCATGTTATGTGTTCTGATTATTTGTTAGAGACTTTGCAGACAGAGTCGTGGGTTCAGCACATCAGTTTTGTATCCGGCTCCATCAGCCGATATGTCGTTCTGTATTATGTAATAAATTCCATATATTTTAGATTCTGTTGATTTGAAAGTTTCAAAAAAAAAATATGTTCTGAAAACCATTTCCGAAATTGTCATTTGTGTTTGATTAAGAGTCTTAGGAGTTATGTCTGTAATAAGAGTCCGCGGGTTCGCTCGGCTCCGAGCATGGGGTCGGGTGCCCATCACACCCTAGTAAAATCAGGGTGTGACAAAGTGGTATCAGAGCAGGTCTGTCCTAGGGGTTGTCGCAAAGTCGTGTCCGGTAGAGTCCCGTTTATGGTGTGAAGCACGCCACATTTATAAACGGGAGGCTACGGGGCATCTAGGGATTGTTGACCTTCTTTACGTCTTAGATCGTGCGATAGAGCCAAGTCATAGGAGGATGAAATTCCTATATGTGGGCCTTACATACGATGGAAGAAAGTAAGGGATGACATGAAAGTTACAAAAATGAATTTTGATATATTTGTTCCGCTACCGGAAATTGGAAGCTTTGAATGGCGGGAATGCGTTATATAACCGTACGTTCTGTGAGGTATCGTCGGTATTTGCTATGTACAGAGTTTGAATTGGAAAAAAAAAATGGAAAAAGAGATTATATGAAATTGTTAATTAGAATATTTAGTTAGATACGCCAAAAATGGGGAAAGAAAATATTGTAAGTAGATAATAAATGAGATGCGAGGTTATGGATTGGGGTATGGCGTGAAAAATGATTATAGGAAAGACGGTTAGCAGTCTGAAAGATCGAGACGAATGACATTCGATGCTTAGTAGCAGCAAAGTCTGTTGGCGGATTTAGAGACAGCCGACAATCGATCTTGCGGAAAATTATTATGTAGGGATGGTGAGTGGAGACTTAAATAGGATTATACCCGAAATACTTATAAGTAATGACGACGAAGGTATACTTGTTATGACTTGGGAAAATCTGGGAGGCTAGGACGAAAGGTGAACATTGCGGAATAAGAGAGGGTAAAACAGTAATTATGGAAAGACGGACGTGTTACGAAAAGTCTCAAAATCTGTAAGACTTCGATTTGCTTCAGATTATGTAATAAAGGTCATGCGGCGAAGCGGACACGATTATACTGGTATTAGAGCATCGTATTTCATCCGAGTTTCAAGGTTAAGCGTGCTAGGACCAGAGCAATTGCAGGATGGGTGACCCTTGGGAAGTGCATTAAGGGTTCCATAAGTGTAGATGTATAAGATGAATGGGAAATCAGGATAACCCAAAGGAAATTAGAATATGTGGAATAGTTAGAAAGCTTAATAAGGATGGCCACGAAGATAAGTAAAGCTTAGTGGCGAAGTGGCCAAATACAGGACACAAATTATGTGACTGGAATACACGGGTAAAGTGTGAACTAAAAAGTGAGCTATTGAAGGTACGAAAGAGACTTACCATGTTCTGTAGGAAAGTGTGGGATAGAGATTATATGTTAATGGAAATAATGATGAGAACAGGTAAAGAAAGAGTAGTATATTATGTTGGACCAAAGTTTTGAGAGATACTTTCCACGCCATCCGTAAGAGGTAGTATTTTTATTTGGGAAAAATCTTGCTTTGAAAAAGTATATATGAGCGACAAATTCGCAAGTCGTATAAATGAGCTAAAATATGTTCCAACCATATTGTGTCTTAGAAG
>NW_026715475.1:0-19649 GCF_029784015.1 Lycium ferocissimum | reverse complement strand
GTTGTTCGGTCTTCCAGGTAGGTCACGGTTTACCCTATGGTGAGACTTCATTTAGCAAAGCATATATTTAGACGATATTGTCGGAGAAAACATGTAAACCTTCGGGTATGAAGTTGGGTTGGATATTGTCTTAGGTTGGGCCCTGTTGTGTGATTGGGGTTAGCCACCCCGTTGTGTTGTGAATTGTCTTGTTCTATCGTTGTTGGCTTGATGCCACGTGGAGATAGTAGGTATTGGAGACTTTTGATAAATCTTGACCATGATGTTGTAGTATCTTACTTGTTGACGTTTGATACGAGGATAATGTTCTATTATGGCTTGTTGTGTAGCCTTGTCATGATATTGTTGGTGTGCCCATGTGTGGTACTTGTGATATTGACTTGATTATTGACATTGAATGTTACACCTCGGAAAATTCCCCTTAGTATATAAGCGAGTAGGCTCGCGAAGGACAGGACGTATACGAGGTTGGATAAGCAGGAAGTACAAATTGATAGTCCTAATTAAGATTCCAAAGGCATCCGAGTTGAAGCAAGAAAGTAGTTAAGGGAATCGAGTTATAAGTTAGTATATTGGATGCAAACTAGGAGTATTGAGTTAATGATGCCTTAAGAATGTTGTGGAGAAGAGTTACGACACCCCCGAGATTCATAATGAAATGATAAACAAGTGCTAAGAAGGTTCCACAAGGATTAGAGGTCAAACGAAACGACGGGAACCATTCCGGTGGAAGCGCGGAGTTCCACGACCATGTTCCACGGACAGCACAATGTTCCACGACCGTGGATGTGTCCGTGGAACAGCCCGCGAAAAGTGTGGCTGGCTGGTCGTGAACCACGACCGAGTTCCACGGCCAACAAAAGGGTTCCACGGACCGTGAAGGCATCCGTGGAAGTCCCTTCAGGCCGAACATCTCCAAGCCTTTAAATGTTAAGTCCACTTCATTTTATTCATTTTCAACCACGACTTCAACCCCTCCACACCTCTAGAACCTTCCAAACATTTCTTCCACAAGAAAACTAAGGAGATCAAGGATTGATAACAAGATTTGAGGAGAATCAAGCCTAAGAAACTCCATTAAAGCTATTAAGGTCAAGAAATCCAGGAGAGATGAACTAGGGTTTTGGTGCTAAGGGTGAATCACCACTCCAAGCTTGTTCCTCTATTGTCTAGGGTAAGTTTCATGACCCTTACATGCTATTTGAAGTATTGTTACGTTGAGATTCATGGATTATAGAAAAGCACCACAAATGGGTCATTAAATGGATGAAAAATGTTATTAGTGATTAGTAGTGAATTGAATCGTGGAAATGAATATGTTGATGATATAAATGTGTTATAAATGACCTATAGAACATGAAATGAGTATTGGATACGAAAGAGTACGATGATGGATTTTAGTCATAGTTATGGGAAATTGAGGTGAATTATGAAATGCGAATCATATGAATGAATGACGATTGTTGTTAGCGATATTGTGATGATTATTATGAATGTTGGGAGTTGATATGAAATATGGCGGAAAGTGGTATAAACAAAGGAGATCCTGCCCAAATTTCTTTAGCTTAGAGAACATGTTTTCCCGATTATATAACTAATGTCGATACGAATTCCATTGAAGGTATACGAGTGCATTTAAGGAGCACAAGCGAGCAATAGAATAGTAAAGCGGCAAAGGTATGTGAGGCTAGTCCTTTCTTTCCAATGGCATGAATCCCATAGTATAAGTTCTTTTACTCTTCATGAGTTCATGTATTCCAAGAAGCTAAAGGCCTAGATCCATAAATGTCTATATAAGATAAGAGATATGATGTAATGATGCCATATTGATAATGATGCTATTTATTGCTTACACTCACCTTATGTACTAATTCCTTCAAGGTGAGGCAGAATGTCAATAATTGCTCCATAATGAAATCGGGGAATCACGACCTTACGTCACCCCGATAGAGTATAGTTGATCTTGAGTCTTATGCATGTACTATGATAAGCATATTATTACAAGTATTTTATGACGGGTTATGATAAGTGCATTATGATGAGCATATAGTGAGCATGTTGTAATGAGCATATGATGATATCACACCGCGCCTATACGGCCGGGCAGCTATACACCATGGCCAAATGGCATGGGCAGCGCCACTAGTGGACGGCATGAGATGGTACCCCGGACGCGGGAGGCCTGGACGCGGGCTAATATTATTGATTGTCACACCGCCCTAAATGGTCGGGCAGCTTATACACTTATGCATACATGACAGGATGATGTTTATGAGAGTGAGCCAGCATGCACTATTTCTTTTATGATACGATCGATTCTGATTGCTCCTTATTTTATGCCTCCTCGGTTTATTGATGCTTCATTATTGTTTATGCTTCACATACTCGGTACAATATTCGTGCGACGTCCTTTCTTCGGACGGCTGTGTTCATGCCCACGGGTAGACGGGGAGGTGATCCGGATCCATAGGAGCTAGCGGTGATTTGAGAGCACTCCATATTAGGAGGTGCTACGGAGACTATTCTTTTGGTACATATGTTTGTATATTCTTATTTTGGGCATGACGGGGTCTGTCCGTCCGGATGTCTATTACTCTAATAGAGGCTCGTAGATACGCGGTGTGGGTAGTACGGTCCCGTGGCTTGTATGTATATACATGTATATATTATTTTGATAGCCGAAGGGCTTATGTTTATAAAAGCTAATGTATTTCAAAAAATGACGGCTTTATATGATTATGAGCATACAGTATGAATAGTAGCAGATAAAAGAGGCAAGTGAGTGGTGTTCGGTGGTTAGCCCCGGATACCCGTCGCGGCCCGTAGCTCGGGTCGTGATATTGAACTCATACATTGCACGCATTCTCATCCTTCATGATATATTGTTGATACATTGATGATACTTGAGGAAACACTGTTATGAGCTAGGCTCAGTTGGATGAGAGTGATGTGAGGACCGATATCCGATGGTTATCCAAAAATCGAGGTTGTGCGTAGCGACTGCCGAGGTTTTTGTCGGAATCTTGAGGTAGCGATTGTCGAGGTTGTTGCCAGAGCCGTGAGGTACATGGACTTCGCGGGTCCCCCATGGGTTGTGCTACCGAGATGTGATGTTCCATCATTGGAGTACATGTGTACACAGCATTGCATTGCATTCACATTCCATACATTATTGCATTGCATTACACTATGGCTTCTATTGTGATATTCTTGTGATGTATTTGTGATATATGGATTTGGACTGAGTATTTGAGACTTGACACAATTGGGATTAGATGCTATACATAGGTGATGACGTGTACTTGGATTCTGGCTCGTGTTTGACTTATACCTTGTTGATTTACCTGTTTATCTTACTTTGTTGTGTTGATATGTGTTAGCTAAATTTCGTCGGCCTATGATACCTGCCAGTACTTGTTGTTTGTATTGAGCTGCACTTGCTGCATTCTTTATGAATGTAGAGTTCCAGGTAGGATCGACCTCTGCTTCTCGTGGCTAATTGTAGTGCGAGAGCTGCTACTTAGAGTCTTACAGGATGAGCACGGGGACGTCCGCCGCCTTGGAGATTCTTCCTTTATCTAGGTCTTATTTCATATTCCGAGACATATTCAGACTTTGATGTATTTTGTTACTTTCAGACTTGTAGTATCTAGTTAGTTACTCTTGTATGGTTAGACCAGACTTTGGGTGGATTTGATGTATTTCCTTACTTCCGCACATTTCTCTATGATTATCGTCAGACTTATGTGATTTTTATCTCTTCCGATTGTTGATTGTTTATTGTTTATTTATGACTTTGCAATTGTTGGGATAAGGGTTCGCCTACCAAGGTGGGAAAGGTAGGCGCCCGCGCGACTTAGCTAGATTGGGTTGTGACAATGCAATGCACTGGCCAGAAACCTCAAACCTATACACACATGCTAAAGGCATTGTTCGCTCAATAGTCATGACCCATGGGGGACCCGCGAAGTCCATGTACCCTCACTCCGGAATATACCTCGGATCACGGGTCCACTCTCTCCGGAACAAACCTCGGATCACGAGTTCACAAATAGGCCACATCCTCACCCCCTGTCAAATGTGCATTATATATATATATCACACGATAGGCCACACCCTCACCTCCTATCAGATTTGCCTTATATACTTATATTGTATGCAAGACGTGTATTCAAATATGGTTCAAGTCTAGAACCCTAATATGAAACACCAACTCAAAAGTAAGCATGATAAATCAATGAAATCAAATGCTAGTGAAAGTACGAGTCACAATGCCATAAGCCATATTAGGACTTAGATAAATCAGCTCAACCATAGAATGAATCATACAAACCATCTCAATCAACATAAAAAGTCTATGACACCCTTTACTTCCAAATCTAAAAAGTACACCTCACAACTAAGTCTTGTGTCACCAAAGTGCTCCATTTACTCATGTATCATCATCAGTGCCAAGTCATAGTTTATACCAATATACATGTGAAATGAGAATGTATGCTAGGCATGATATCATCATAATTATACAACATGATTCAGGCATAATATCATTATCCTTTCTTTCTCTAATGATAAATGACACCACAAGAGAGAAATGAGTGCAACCCGTATCACAACACAGCAATTAAGGCAACAAGCCTAATCACCGTAACAGGGTAACAAACCACAATCAACCAACCTAATAGAATACTATCCCAAATCACCACATACTGAATACAAATACCCCATCACAATGTGTAAATAACGGCGACAAGCCCACATAGTCAGAAGTCATACCAACCTAGGTAATATCCAACCAGACATCATGTCCGAAGACCTAATTATGCTTTCTCCTGTCAATTCTACACAATATATGCGTTTCGCTAATCAAAGCCTAACTAAGGTAAGCCGTGACCTACCTCAAATGCAGAACAGGAGCCACGAACTACTCCACACCCCCTAACAAATCAAATGGGTAAAATCGGAAATTAAGGGTGAAATTACCCTACCCTTAGTCCCAACAATCATAATCCTAAAATTCATGGATTTCTACTCACTTTAGACCCTTTAATTTCATAATTTAGTTAAAACCACCAAATTTGGGTGACACCCTAAGTCTCATAATTAGATTCTTGGACTATCAAGCAATTCAACCCTAGAATGTGTCAATCTACACTTCTAGATGATATAAACAGTAAGTTAATCAACAATAATCAATTTATACTAAGGGTTTCATGATTAGGAGCCTAGGTCTCATCACCCATCACTCTAGGACCTTAAACCACCATGGAAACTCAAAGAAAAAAGATAAATAAGCAAGAT
The DNA here is from genome assembly GCF_029784015.1 of Lycium ferocissimum. NCBI lineage: Eukaryota > Viridiplantae > Streptophyta > Magnoliopsida > Solanales > Solanaceae > Lycium > Lycium ferocissimum. The sequence goes on along the minus strand of NW_026715475.1, from coordinate 14,351 downwards.
AATGGGTTGGAAGTTACCCTCAAAGATGAAACCACCAAGTTTCTTCAATATTCGCCTCCCCAAGCTCTTAGAATTGGATTTTAGAAGCTTTGGAATAATGGTTCAAACTTAGGCATTAAAAATAGTGGACTAGTCCCGTTGATCCTCCACGGTAGTCCTAAGGATCGCCATGGCGGTCCCGTCATGGCAGTGAAGCCATCCGCCATGACGGAATTTCATTAACTGTAGGTCCTCGCCATAGCGGTACTGCGCTCTCTATGGCGAGAACACCAGCAACCAGAAAATCTATTTTTTCACAAGTCAATCCCGAAATCCCGACATCAATCCAAGGCCTCCCGGACGCAAACCAAATATGCACATACACATAAAAATACGCTGCGAACTCACCTGTGGCCTCGTAATTCTCAACGAAAGTCTAATTCACCACGTCAAACCCCAAACTGAATAAATCAAGTTTCTAACCAAGTGCCCAAAATGCAACCAAACACCTCAAGAACCGAACCATCCACCCCACCAAGTCATAATCGACCCTCCGGACCTCACAGAATAGACAGAATTTCAAAAAAGGTCCGTTTACCCAAAAGTCAACTATTGGTCAAGCGTTTACACTTAAGGATTCTAAACCCTTCAGTTTGCACTAGAAATGATTTATAATCTCTAGAATTGGTCGACAGGGGCAAAATGGTCAAAAGGCACATAATGAATAGTTCGTTACATCAAATACCAATTTCTCACGACCCAATCGGAGGGCCATGACGGTCACCCGAGTCTAACTTACGGACCATCGCAAAACATACATGCATCACATAGTCATACCTAAAAGTGGGCCATTAGGGTCGTCACAAGACAACATGCTAAGTAATAAATATCATAAGCTGAAAGAGACACAAGCCCAAAAGATATATATAAACGTAATCATGTTGAACCAAAATGTACAAGCCAACAAGGCTATCAAAGATAATGGTACAACAAAATATAGACCGAGAAGGCCATAGAACGACTAGCATGCGTATCTAAATACATGAGCCTACTAGAGTGCAAAACATAATAAGGACGGGACAGGACCCCGCCATACCTAGATGTACATAAAAGAATCATACCAAGCTAGGCTGCAACTCCAGAACAAATAGAGTGCTCCAGTACAAGCACTGTGAAGGTAGCCTAAGGAGGTGAATCATCTCCTTGTCTACCTGCGGGCATGAACGCAGCGTCCACAAACAAAAGGACTTCAGTACGAATAATGTACCGAGTATGTAAGGTATGAAGAACAACATAATAAAGACATGAAGGTAACATGAGATAATAAAGGAACAACCTGTACATATGAATGCCTCAAAAGGCGGATGACATGCATGCTTTTCGTTTTTAAAAAAACATTTTTATACATATATATAAGCCACACTGTGGGGCTGCATCATCATCATTAGCCACTCTTAGGACCATCATCATCATACCGTACCCAATTGCAGTGGTGTGCACAATAGGTGCCGTACCCGACCGACTATAGCGCGACGCAGTTTCATAAAATAGATATGTACATACATACATACATATATATATATATATATATATATATATATATATATATATATATATATATATATATATATATATATATATATACATGCATGAGAGTACAAAGAAGTGTTACGCCTCTATTGGAGTGACGTAAGGTCGGTATACCTCCGATTACCCTTATGGAACTGACATCGTCAAAAAATCTCACCTTGAGGAATCAATGACCATAAGATGAGATCAACAACCATAAGACAAGATCAATAACCATGAGACAAGATCAATAATGTCATAAGAACATCAAGAACATAAGCTTCTAATATTTCTAAGAGTGGAGTCATTATGGATATTATTCGTATATGCTCGTATCAATATGATCATGCCAAAAGAAAGAAAGGGACAGCCTTAACATACCTCCTCGTCTACTTAACCACTCAACGTCTATTTTCCCGAGCTCGTAAATCTACATTTAAGATGATTCACACTAGGTTCAGTCGTTGAAACACTCATAAGGCCAAGTTAAGCTAGTAGGTGAATTACTAGAATTTGGACAACATTTCCCCTATATTATCTACTTCCACTAAACTTCCAAAACAACCCCAAAACATCATCAACAACAATAACAATACCATAGCCAAGAGATTACATTTAAACTAGACTCAATTCAGTCCAAAACTTCCTTTCAAATTCAGTCCATAGCCAATAACTTCAACACAACACCTTATGACCTTTCCACCATAACTTTTTTCACTTTTAAGACTTGTTAAACCTTCAAAACAACTCAACATAAGAGATAGAATGAAAAGCATACCTCATAGCTTGAAGAACTTCAAACCACACAACTTGCTTCAAGACTTAGCCACCACAACTTCAACTAGAAGCAAGAACAAACACCTTCTATGAACTAGTGGAGGTTTTTAGAGCTTGATCTTCTCTTCAAATGGTTTGGGATGATTATGGATGATTGAGAGAGCTTAGAAGGTCACTAGCGTTCTATTTTTATGAAATAATGGAGCCCCAAGTCGTGGAAATCAATTTATAGGCCAAGGACAGTTTTCCACCGACTCAAAGTACGACCTCCATGTACGGGCCGTGCATTTTTATACGTCCCGTACTTTCATCCCGTACCTGGGATGTCAATTTTTCAACTTTCTGCCAACTTTTAGAGGTACGGGATGTACAATTTTGTACGGGCCATACATTATCCCGTACTTCTCAGATTTACGATCTGTCAGTTGCATTAGAAAGAAAACTCGCTGAACTTGAATTTACATAGGTTATGCATTCCATAACTTCTCGCATGCTAGGAGATATACGTTCCTGAAGTTGGACCAAAAATCATGTCGAGAATTCTGTCAAGTTTTTTCAAAGTTTCAACAAACTTAATTCCTTCGATTCGCTTGATCCCGAAACCTTAGACACTTGCTTAGCACTTGTTCAAAGTCTTCCTGAAACTTATAAGGTTTCTATGACCTCTCCAGACTTACGTTAGTTTTATTTACGATGAAAACGACGCAAAAAATTTCGAGGTGTAACATCCTTCCCCCCTTAAGAACATTCGTCCTCGAATGTTAGACTCTTAGGGGTCTTACAAAAATTTTGGCAGGCATTCCCCTGTAACTGTACCACTACCAACCTGTGACACAGCAACCCAAAATATATAATGCCATGCAGGGCCACAACAAGCAATAACAACAATGGCCTCACACGACCAGTAATCATAAGAAATGAAACACTACGCACCTAAAGGTAATAGTGTCTCAACCTGGACCTTATCTGGGAGTGAAAACAAGTGCGGATACCTAGATTTCATATCTTCCTCGGCTTCCCAAGTCATCTCCTTGACATTCCTATTCCTCCAAAGGACCTTAAAGCGAAGCTACATCTTTAGTTCTTAATATTCGAACCTGTCTATCTAAAATAGCAATAGGAACCTCCTCATATGATAGTTGCTTGTTCACCTGAACATCATCAACGGGTAAAACTCTGGAAGGATCTCTGATACACTTACGAAGCATCAACACATGGAAGACCGAATGGACTGACTCTAAGTCTGGTGGTAGATCTATTTCATAGGCCACCTGGCCCACTTTGCGTACAATCTTGTAAGGTCCAATGTACCGAGGACTAAGCTTACCCTTCTTACCGAACCTCATAATGCCTTTCATAGGCGATACTTTCAAGAATACCCAGTCATGAACCTGGAATTCTAAATCTCATCGGTGATTATCTGCATAAGACTTCTGACGACTCTGAGCTACCAATAATCGATCCTGAATAAGCTTGACCTTCTCCACTGCTTGCTGAATCAAATCTGCCCCTACTAACTTAGTTTCCCTTACTTTGAACCATCCGATAGGTGACCTACACTTTCGCCCATATAAAGCCTCATATGAGGCCATCTGGATACTGGAATGATAGCTATTATTATTATTATTATTATTATTATTATTATTATTATTATTATTATTATTATTATTATTATTATTATTATTATTATTATTATTATTATTATTATTATTATTATTATTATTATTATTATTATTATTATTATTATTATTATTATTATTATTATTATTATTATTATTATTATTATTATTATTATTATTATTATTATTATTATTATTATTATTATTATTATTATTATTATTATTATTATTATTATTATTATAAGTAAACCCATCGGCAAATGATCATCCGCATCGAAGTCTATCACACATGCCTGTAGCATAGAAGGTCTGAAGGGTACGCTCAGCCTGTCCGTTTCTCTGGGAGTGAAATGCGGTGCTAAGACTCACTGAGACCCCAAACCCTTCTGAAAGGACCTCTAGAAGTTGGCTGTAAACTGTGCACCCCTGTCGGAGATGATAGATACCGAAACACCGTGAAGTTGTACTATCTCCTTAATATAAAGGTTCGCATAATATTCTTCTGCATAAGTAGTTCTGACAGGTAGAAAGTGGGCTTATTTTGTAATTCTTTCAACAATCACCCATATGGAATTAAACTTACTCTAAGAACGGGGCAAGCCTGTAATAAAATCCATATTGATCGCCACCCATTTTCAAGTCAGAATCTCAATAGCCTGTAATAATCCATCAGGCTTCTGATGTTCAATCTTCACCTACTGACAGTAAGGACACTGGGTTACAAACTCTGCTATATCTTTCTTCATTCCATCCCACTAGTAAACTTCCCTAATATCATGATACATTTTCATTGTGCTCGGATGAATAGAATAACGGGAACAATGAGCCTTTCCCATAATCTATCGGTGTAACCCTACAACATTGGGAACACATAAACTACCTTGATATCTAAGGATTCCGTCTACAACAATCTCAAATGGTGACTTTTTTTTTCTTCTTGGAGCTCTGTCTCTATAATGAACTAACATAGGATCCTCATACTAGCGCTCCTTAAGCTCGGCCACAAAAAATGAACTGTTGAATCCTCAATAGTAACCCCTGTATCGCCCGAGTCTAATAATCGAACTCTCAGGCTAGCTAACTACTGAAGCTCACGAACTAGCTCCCTTTTCTCTGGCTGAAGATAAGATAAGCTACCCATGGATCTGCGGCTAAGGGCATTGGCTACTACGTTCGCCTTTCCAGGGTGATACAAGATATTAACATCATAATCCTTCAATAGCTCCAACCATCGCCTCTGACACAAATTCAACTCCTTCTGCTTGAAGATATACTGAACGCTCTTATGGTCTATATAGATATCAACATGAATGCCATACGAGTAGTGCCTCCACATCTTCAATGTATAAATCACCGCGGACTCTAGATCATGTGTTGGGTAGTTCTTCTTGTTCTCCCACAACTGCCTCGAAGCATAAGCTATAATTTATTGTGTTGTATCAACACACAACCTAACCCAACGCCTGAAACATCACAATAAATAACATAGGCTTTCGATCCTTCTGGAAGTGTCAGAACTGGTGCTGAAGTCAATCTGTTCTTCAACTCCTGAAAACTGTGCTCATAAGCATCAGTCCACTAGAACTTAGCTGATTTATGAGTCAGCTTTGTCAGTGGTACAGAAATGGAAGAAAAGCCTTCTACAAATCTCCTGTAATAACCTGCCAAACCTAGAAAACTACGAACCTCCATGGGTGTCGTGGGTCTAGGCCAATTCTTCATGGCTTCAATCTTCTGCGTATCCACCCTGATACCCTCATCTGAAATATTTTGCCCTATAAAAGTCACAGAGTTCAACTAGAACTCACATGTAGAGAACTTTACAGCTTCCGAGTTTGAAGAACTTTAAGGACAACACGTAAATGATTTGCATGCTCTTCTTCTGATCTAGAGTATACCAGAATATCATTAATAAATGCAATTATGAATAGATCCAGGAAGGACCTGAATACGCAGTTCATCAAATCCATAAATACGGTGCATTAGTCAACCTAAACGACATTACACGAAACTTGAAATGACCATATCTGGTTCTGAAAGATGTCTTCGGAATGTCTTTCTCTCTAACCCTCACTCGGTGATACCCTGATCTCAAATCTATCTTTGAGAACTATCTGGTACCCTGCAACTGATCAAATAAATCGTCAATCCTCAGAAGTGGATATTTATTCTTTATTGTCACCTTATTCAACTGTCTATTATCAATGCATATTCACAAGGAGCCATCTTTCTTCTTTACAAATAATACTGGTAAAGCCTTTCTCAAGCAAGTCCTTCAACAGCTCCTTAAATTCCATCAACTCACCAGGTGCCATTCTATAAAGAGGAATACTATTGGCTGGGTATCTGGTAATACGTCGATGGAAAAGTCAATCTCCCGCTACGCGGAAGACCTCGAAGCTTGTCCAGAAATACATCTGGAAACTCGTTAACCATTGGAACAGAGTGAAGAGTCGGTGGCTTTGCTTCTGCATCCTGAACCCGGACTATATGATAAATATAACCTGTGGCAATCATCTTCCTTCCCTTGTGATAGAAAATAAACCTACCTCTTAACGATGCTGTATTACCCTTCCACTCTAGAACTGGCTCTCTTGGAAATTGAAATCGAACCATCTTCGTTCTAAAATCAACATTCGCATAACAAGAAGCCAACCAATCTATACCCATAATGACATCGAAGTCTAACATAGCTAAGTCAATCAAATCTTCCACAATATGACGATTAAAAACTATAATTATACAATCTCTGTATACCCGTGTAGCTATCACTGGATCACCAACAGGTGTAGACACCTCAAAAGGTTTAATCTATTTTGGTTTCACCCCAAACTAACCAAAGAATAAAAGGAGTAACATACGATAATGTAGAACCTAGATCTATCAATGCATATACATCATAGGAAGATACTAATAATATACCTGTAACAACATCAGGCAAAGACTCGAGATCCTATCGACCAGCCATTGCATAAATGCGGTTCTGAAGACCGCTCGAGCTAGAAGCTCCCTCTCTGCCTCTATCACGGCCTGCTGATGTCTAAGAGCCTTGCCCCGAAGGGCGTATAGATGATGACGAACCAGCTGTCGATCCTGTAGGGTGAACTATACCTGTACCACCTCTCGATGGACACTCACGCATAATATGGCCTGGCTGACCGCAAGCATAACAAACATCTGAACCCAAGCGGCACTGTCCAGTATGTAACTTACCACACTGGGTACATCACAGTAAAAATAGCCTCATCTGGCCTGACTCATCTCTATATCGAGAACCTGAGGCTTTGGAACTCTAACCTGGTCCTGAATAAGTAGGTTGATCAAATCTCTGACCTACGAACTGCGGAGGCACACTAGCCACTGAATAGGCTTAATGCCTAGGATACTGCTGCCTCTGACCACCTCTGAACTCACTGACAACACTTGAAGATCTGGCTCTCTTAATATGACCCCTATTATGCTCATGCTTGGCCCTCCGCTGCTGCTTACGCTCCTCAAGGTTCTGAGCGTGTGCCAAGATGTGAGAAATATCCATACCTGTCTGAAGTGAGGCTGTCGTGCAGTCGTCATTCAAGTGCGGTCCCAAAACGCTCATGAATCGATGAACCCTATACTCCATCTCATCTACAACAGCTGAAGCATATCTAGCCAATGAATTAAAACGAAGACTGTACTCCCAAACTCATGCTCTCCTATCTAAGGTTCAGGAACCTTTCAGCTCGGTCCCATCTAACCTCTTGCTGAAGATAATGGCGAATAATTGCATATTTAAACTCTCGCCATACCGCTGGAGAAGCATTCTCCCCTCTAGATAACTCTCAAGTGTCATACCAGTGTATAATAACATCCCGTAGTCTATAGGAAGCCAACTCCACTGACTCAGTCTCACTAGCATGCATCACCCTCTGGGTCCTCTGCATCCTATCAATAAAATCCTACGGGTCCTCATCTGGCTTCGATCCAAAGAACTATGGAGGGTCTAAGTTAAGGAAATCCCTGACCCTCGCATTGACAGCCCTATTAACAACATCAACACCTGCGCCCTGGCGTCGGGCCTAAGCGGCCACTAACCGAGTCAGCAAGAATCGAATAACCTCTCACATCTCTTGTCCAGGTGCATCAGGTGGAGGAATTGGGGTATCACACCTTGTAGTTGTATACATTTAGATTCGTTGTACGATAGTTGTCTTAGTTTCGGACACTGGGACAGTTTCTGAGGATATATGAGGTTGGACATGCTTAATTTATGCTTACAAAGGTTTAAGTTCATGTTTGATAATTTATAAAAGGATTAAAGAATAAGTGAATCGAAGTGGAAAGGTTCGTCAAAAGTTGTTTTTGGGAAATATAAAATATGGACCATATAATTGAGATATGGACCGTATTTTAAGATATGGACCGTATTTAAGGATTTTAAAAATTTCCAGAGAAGGCAGTTTTTGGGGTAGATTTATACGACCCATTATATGGATCGTATAATTTTATACGGCCAGGAAATTGGCCGTATAATTTTATACGGCTAGTATATACTGCCCATATTTTCCAAGTGGGTGGATTTTGCTGATTATATGTCACTATCCCTCTTCATTTTAAGTCATTTTTAACATAACAAGCTCTATAAACCTCTCCCAACTTATTCAAACACTTCTCCAAGCATAAATCAAAGATCAAAGTGAGGACCAAAGTGCTTAGGGTTTCAAAGTGTGGTTAAAAATTGTCTCTTTTTCTTGTAGAAGCTTTCGAGGATATTTCAAGGTGAAGTGATCTTGGAATTGGAGTGTTCTTGAGATTTGAGGTAAGATTTCATTTTATTTCATGTTTATGAGCTTATGTGGTAAATATGTTAAGGTTTAAGAAGAAGAAATTGGAGGAAAAGTTCAAATATGAATTTGATGATATTTTGAGTTGTAAATTAACTTGAGCTATGATTGTTAGCATGTTTTCATCATAATTTTGTTATGAGGGATAATAGTAAGGTTGAGAAAGTGTGGTATATAAGTGTATATGGGGCTGCTTGGCATATCTTTAAATATGGAGAATATGAGGTTAAAGGAGATCATATGGAGTTGTGATGTAAATTGTTAGTTGTGGACTTTGTAGTAATGAATAAGAAATAGGGAAAATGCCCGAGCCCGAGCCCGCTGCTTGGGTAGGTGCCAAGGGACGAGGACAGGCAAGAGTTCACGACCAAGCTAGAGGTCATGGAGCTGCACCGGCTAGGGGTGAGGCCCCGCGCAAGACGGGGCGAAGGCGCGTTCAACTTCTCCGAGAGCGTCGGCAACCCGAGGGCAGCCGGGGAGATGAGGACCAGCCCGCACTTCCCCAATGGCATGTCTGATCAGGAATTCCAGGATGTTATGGCCCGTTTACTTCTTCATCTTGACGGCCAACATGCCGTAGGTGGTGCCACTACTCAAGGTGGTTCCCCAACTCGAGTGGGAGTACGAACTCCCGAGCAGGGCCAGACTATAGGGATGCATCCTGCTGCTTCCATGGCCCTATGTTTAGGCAGTATTCTAGTCCTTGAGGGTGCTCCCAGACCCGTGGTAGTCCAGCCTTTGACTGTTGAGCATCAGGAGCTTGTTGGGAGGTTCCTGAAGATGGAGCTTCCTAAGTTCTTTGGCTTGCGTAGTGAGGATGCTTATGAGTTCATAATGGAGATGTATGAGAGGCTCTATAAGATGCGTATTGTGGAGTCTCATAGGATGGATTATGTGTAATTTCAGTTTCGCGGCGATCCGAAGACTTGGTGGAGGACTTTTATTGAGGGCAGACCCGTTGGTGAACCTCCACTTACTTGGACCCAGTTCCATCAGGCTTTCTTGGAGAAGTACGTGCCGCGTACTTTAAGGGATAAGCTTAGAGATAAGTTCCTTCATTTACGACAGCGAGGCATGTTGGTGTCAGAGTATGAGGCCAGATTTGTGTTTTTGGCTAGGTATGTTGCTCAGTTGATTCCCATGGAGGAAGAGAGGGTTCATAGGTTTGGCGGTGGGCTTGTGTATCTGTTCCATGTTATTTGTCTCTAGTTGGTGACTTTCGGATCTTCCTTCTGGGCGGTTGTTGATCATGCTGTGGGCTTTGAGTCTGCCAAGGCTCGATCTTTGAAGGATTCTAGTGTGAAAGGCCACGTCATCATAGTGGTTATAGTGGTTCCAGCTACATGGGTGGGGGATAGTCCTCTAGGCCTTATCAGTCAGCCCCCAGCCGCCCTATTTAGTCAACGTTACAGGTTTCTTCGGGTGGCCCTTATAGACCCAGTGGTTATGGAGCTGGGCAGTCCCATGGCGGTTCTTACTTCCGTCCAGCTGACCGTGGTGGTCCCTCTAGTTCATCTGCTTTCGTGTATCATCCTCCATCCTCCAGATCTTGCTATGTTTGTGGTGACTCTGGCTACTTTATGAGAGATTATCCGAGATCCAAATAGAGTGGGTCCCAGCAGGGTTCCCGATCCTAGACTCCGAGGACTCCGGCACCATCTAGAGGAAAGGGTGGTTCTTCTGCCAGAGGCAGTGCTCAGTCAGGCAGCGGAGGATCTCATCAATCCAGGGGCGGACACCAGTCAGGTAGAGGTGGTTCTCAGGCCTCCAGAGGAGGGGAGCAATCGGGCCAGAGTGGCCACGGCGGTGGTCTTTGCGTGGTCTTTGCTATTCTTTTCCGGGTAGGATTGAGGCTGAGTCCTCTGATGCTGTGATCTCAGTTAATATTTCTGTTCGTCATCGACCTGCTTTATTCTTGTTTTATCCGGGTAGTACTTTCTCTTATGTATCTGCCTATCATTCTGTTGGTTGGGATTTGAATAGTGACCATCTTGATGTGCCTATCCATGTATCTACTCCGGTTGGAGACTCAGTTGTTGTTGATCGAGTTTTTCGGTCTTGCTTAATTACTTTTACGGGATATGATACTTGGGTAGATTTGATGATATTAGATATGGTAGACTTTTATATCATCTTGGTTATGACTTGATTGTCATCGTATCACGTGATCTTGGACTATCACGCCAAGACAGTCACGTTAGCTATTTTTTTTTATTCAAAACAACCAGCGTAGGACAGGTTGTGTTTTATTCAAAAGGAAAATAGTCTGTACAGAAAACCAAAAGCAAGCAAAAAGCAAGAAAATGCAACAAAAGCCAAAAGTGCCTTACAAAAGACTAGAAACACTAAACTAAAAACTAAAACTGACATAACTACTGCTGCTAATCTAGTCTTGGTTTTGTCACGACCCGGCTACGGGCCATGACGGGTATCCGGGGCTAACCACCGAACACCGCTCATCCTGTTACTTATCTGCTCTCATTCATACTATATACTCATAATCATGGAAATCTATTAGCATTTGAAACATATTTACTTTTATAAACATAAGCCCTTCGGCTATCAAAATAATACATATACATGCATATATGGGACCATACTACCCACACTGCTTATCTACGAGCCTCTACTAGAGTACTAGACATATGGACGGGACAGGACCCTGTCGTGCCCAATAATGAGTATATACATATATGTATATAAAAGAATAATCAATGGCACCTCCGAGAGAATGGAGTGCTCTCAAATCACAGCTTAGCTCCTATGAGTCCGGGTCACCTCCCAATCTACTGTGGGCATGAACACGACGTCCGAAGAAAAGGACGTCAGTACGAATATTGTACTGAGTATGTAAGGCATAAACAATAATAAGATATCAATGAAATAAGGAGGCATCAATGAGGAGCAAACTGTAACTGACTGAATCATAAAGGACATTATACATGCATCGTTTACTCTCATAATTATCATCATGTCATATATGCATAAATGTGTAAACTGCCTGACCATATAGGTACGGTGTGATAATCAATAACATTAGCAATACATCGACGTTAACCCGCGTCCGGGCCTCCCGCGTCCGGGGTATCATCTCATCTTGCCGCTCGCTAGTGGTGTACGCAGCCATCTGGCCATGGTGTATAGCTGCCCGCCTTGGCGGTGACTGCCCGGCCGACTAGGCACGGTGTAATATCATTATGTACTCATCATAATATACTTGTCATAATGTGCTTATCATAATATGCTTATCACAATATGCTTATCATAACTCATCATAGTACATGCATAGAGACTCATAGACAATCATACTCTATCGGGGTGACGTAAGGTCGTGGACCCCCGACTCCATTATGAAACATTCGTAAGTAACCTGCCTCACCTTGAAGGAACAAGCATAAGGTGAGTGTGAATGATGATCAACATCAATGGCTATGGATAGCTTCATTAGCTTAATAGGAGCATCATATCATAACTATAGTATCTCTTGACTTAAGCTTGCTATTATCATTATCGTATTCATCTCATATCTCTTATCTCGCATGGCTATTCATGAACAAGGACTCATAGCTTTCTTGAAGATGGAACATTCATAAGAAAAAAGAAATTCATGCCATAGGACTCATGCCTTAGAAAGAAAGGGCTAGCCTCACATACCTTCGTCGTTTAGCTATTCTATCGCTTGCTCGTTCTCCTTTAATGCACTTGCTTATACCTTCAAGAGAATTCGTATCGACATTAGCTATATCATCGTGAAAACATACTTACTAAAGCTATAGAAATTTGGGCAGCATTTCCTTTGTTTATACTACTTTCCTCCATATTCCATATCAACTCCCAACATTCATAACAACCATCACAATATCACTAACAACAATCGTCACCCATTCACATGATTCGCATTTCATAACTTTACTTCAATTCTTTATATTCATGACTAAAGTTCACTATCACATTCTTTCGTATCCAATGCTTATTTCATGTTCTAAATATCATTTATAACGCATTTATAACACCAAACCATCCATTTTCATGATTCACTTCAACTACTATTCCAAAATGACATTATTCATCCATTTATAACCCCTTTCCTATACTCTTCCATAATCCATGTGCTTCGACTTAATAATACTTCAAACAACATAGAAAGACCATAAAACTTACCTCAAATGATGAAGGAATAGACCTCGAATGATAATACACCCTTTTGCACAAAACCCTGTTTTCACCTTTCTTGGATTTCTTGACTTTGGTGACTTTAATGGAGTTTCATAGGCTTGATTCCCTTCAAATCTTGTTGTTGACCCTTGATTCTCTTGGCTTTCTTATGGATGAAATATTTGGAAGGTTCTAGAGGTGTGGAGAGGTTGAAGTCGTGTATGGAAATGAAATAAATGAAGTGGGATTACATTTAAAGACTTGGAATGAATCCAGTCGGCGGGACTTCCACGGACAGCTTCACGGTCCGTGGAACCCTTTGTTGGCCGTGGAACTGGTCGTGGTTCACGACCAGCCAGCCATCTTCTCTGCTGGCTGTTCCACGGACACATCCACGGTTTGTGGATCATGTTGCTGTCCGTGGAACATGGTCGTGGAACTCACAGTTCCACCGGAATGGTTCCCGTCTTTTCGTTTGATCTCCAATCCTTGTGGAACCTTCTTGACACTTGTTTATCACTTCGTTATTAATCTAGGGAACGTCATAACTCTTCTCCACAACATCCTTAGGGTATCACTAACCCAATACTCATGGTTTTGCCCGACACACTAACTTATAACTCGCTTTCCTTAGCAACTTCCTTTCCTCTACTCGAATGCCTTTGAAAATCTTAATTAGGATCGTCAAATCTATTTCTTACTTTGTCCAAACCTCATATACGCCATATCCTTCTTTAGTCCATTCAATGTACACTAAGGGGAAATTTTTCGAGATGTAACAGGTTTGATGCCATTTCAAATCATCTCAAAGCTCTCACCAGGTACTTATGGAATATATAATCCCAACAGAAGAATCCTTCAAACATGGATTAGGTTGTGGTTGTCAAAATCAGTTTCAAATATAGTTTTTGAATACTGCTTTGTCTAGCCAGGTGATTATGATCAATCAGCAACTATACCATATTCTAGGTTGCTAAAAAAGTTCTTCCGATAGGCTGAACTAAAAGTTAATACCACACATTGGATAGAACTACACTGGAAACTAAGTTTATAGACATGAGCTGATAACAAACAGTTTTCCAACCTGACTTTAATCTAATGCCTGCATGATATTAGATATGATCATGCATTTTCTCAATCCTTTTGTAGTTTAGTCTGGTTCTCTAACTTGCGGTATCTTGAATCTGAAGCTGGGCATATGATGTTTATCAGCATTTAGAATTCCTTTAGCCTCTGACGGAAGATCCCGATAGTTTGTTATGTGAAAAGAACCTGCAAAATGAACAGCTATGTTAGTTAAAAAATCTGCTAGTTTGTTGCCTTCTCTGAGTATATGGACAATCTGTATGGTTCCTTTCTTTCTCCAATTTTGAATCAAATTCACCATCATGCAAATTCTCCAAGGTATCTCCCATTCATCATTCAAGAATTT
>NW_026715474.1:0-19759 GCF_029784015.1 Lycium ferocissimum | reverse complement strand
TTCCACCTATCAAATTTTAATGCAAATCGAGTATAATCCCCGAATTCTGGCCCAGACAGTGTATAGTTACGGTTATAAAATCATATTGCGGTAAGTCTTGGCTTGAACTCAAGGTGGAAAGTGAAGATATTGTGGTTATAGCGGAAGTAAGGTATGAATCTTCCTTTATTGATATTGATTTAGGTTTATTTACGGAGATAAAGTTATTAAAGAATCGTATAACGAGTTGGTTAGTTGAGAAATTTTGAAAACATCGCGAGGGATGTTTTATAGAGAATATTGGTATTGATAAGGTTGTTGTTGATGTTGGTATTATTGTTGTTATTGTTGGTTATTGGATTATGATTTCGGGCTAGGCATATAAATAGGGGAGATGCTGCCTGATTTTCGGCAGGATATGAAGTAGTTAAATTTGGAAGCTTAATATAAGTATATGACGATAAGTCTAACGATAGTATGAATTCTCTCAAATGTAGATTTGCGAGCTCGGGAGGATAAGCGTAAGTGGTAGGAGACAAAAAGGTATGTTAAGGCTAGTCCCTTTCTTTCTAAAGGCATGATTCCTATATTATGACTCCATACATGTCTTCCATAACATCCTGGTCCCGAAAGGCTAGAAGTTTCTGGTTCTTAAGGCTTTTATGATATTAATGAAAAGATGCTTTCTATGATGACCATAATGACAATGATGACTCCTTTCTTATTAACTCATACATATTTTCATGATGTCCTTATTCCCACAAGCTAGCGGTTCATGATTCTTAAAGTTTCTTATGACGCTAAAGATGATTATGTTTTCATGATGATAATGATGATGATGATGATCCTATTTCTAGAGGTTCCAAGGCTTATGATTTTAATGCTATTATGAGATTATTAAGTTTATTTCATGAATTCCTTGACGTTCTTCATTGTTGTTGATCTCACCTTATAATCATTATTCCTTCAAGGTGAGACATAGTGATGATGATTGTTCCATAATATAATCGGAGGTTACCGACCTTACGTCACTCCGATAAAGTGGTAACGTTATTTGGGATCTCATGCATGCTACTTATGGGAGGCGTTGTATACGCATAGCCACCTGATCAGTTGGTATATTATGACATCATCCCGGACGTGGGATATATGGGTATGGATCGGGCTGCATGTTCCGCAAAGAATATAATATATATATATGGATCGGGCTGCACATTCCGTAGTTATATATATATATATATATGGATCGGGCTGCACGTTCCACAGCACTATTATGATATATGTATATGAGAAATGTTTTCTTTTGAAAGCTAAGCATGCATGATATCCGTCTTATGAGGCAATCAGAGGTACAGGTTATCTATTTATCTCATGTTATGTTCCATACTTCTTGTTTTATTGTTATTCATGGCTTACATACTCAGTACACTATTCGTACTGACGTCTTTTCTTGTGGACGCTGCGTTCATGCCCGCAGGATCAGGTTGCCAGCCAGACGATCCAGACCAGTAGGATCTCCCCTTAGCCGCCGTCAGTGCGCTCCATTGGTCTAGAGCTGTATCTCTTTTTGGTATGCTATCTTGCCATGTAGATATGTGGGTACGACAGGGCCTTGTCCTGTCTTTTCTACAGTCTATATTCCATAGAGGTCTGTAGATAGTTGTATCTAGTGGAAACGTCATGTGGCTTTGTGGTCTCTTATTTTATGGACAGTACGTGTAGTGGCCATGTCAGATTGCGCTGTAATCCTTTGCACGTATGCCTATATATTTATCCGTGTGTATAATTTATGTGTTTGCGAGGTAGAGTTTATTGCATAAATTTTACAGCAGATGCTATCACTCAGATATAAGTTAGAAATGGGCCACCAAGTTATGCAGCATATGGCAAGTACGAGTTTAGGGGTGCTTGGTCAGTAATGGTCGAGCGCTCGTCACGGCCCATTGATTTGGGTCATGACACAAACTATCACTCAATTTAGAGTATTCATCTCAATTCAACATAATCTACATAATGAAATAACTAAGTGTAGTATTTATACTACTATGCTAAAAAGACTAAGCTAGTTATTACAAAAATACCCTTAATGAAGTAAGAGCCTTGTTTGGTAGTCTTCTTTAGGGATGATGACTTGAATTTCGAGAATAGCCTCTTTGCATGGCTAGCCACCATCGTGTCATCCATCTTATCTTCGCTCCACAGGACCAAGCAATCATCCATACTTATACGCTTGATTTGAGTCATGTGTGCTTCTTCGGATCATATCACTAAATACCCATCTAGTCCCAATAACATTTCTATCTTTGGGTTGTTGCTCTAGATACCTTGTTTCTCTTACAAATTGATACAGTTCCTCCTGCGTTCCTATGATCCAGTCAGCATCGAGTAGTACCTCTTTGATGTTATTTGGCTCAATTATTGATAAAAAGGTAGAGAAGGCTCAGAGATTTCTGGCCTTGGACCTTGTTGTGACACTTGTCTAAGGAAGTGATTGTCTTTTTAGGTGGATATGCTTTCCTGTACTTCCAGTAAACTCCTCGTATGATGTATGCATCTGATTCTTCATTATGTCTTTTTGACTAGTCCTCCCCCCGATAATTATTTAACATATCTTCATGTTCATCCACAAAACCTTGTTCATTGTTGTCGCTTATGTCATTAATTTCTTCACTGGAGTGTGGATCTTGTTCAGCTTCTGAAGGTCCAGGCTCGATGTTTATAGTATCTTCTGTATTCTGCATACTGAGAGCTTCTTCAGTTTCTTGATATTCATGCCTTTTTGCCCGTCCAATTGCTTCGTCTTCATTGTCGTCATATTAAGTACCTATCCTTCTGTTTAGAAATTTGTATGCCTTGCTGCTTGATGCATATCCAATGAAGATTCCTTCGTCGCTTTTTGCATCAAACTTTCCAAGGTCCTGTTTACCATTGTTGTGGTATGATTGTACTTAGTTTGATTTATGTACTTTTCATTATTGATCAATGTTAGTATTTAGGATAATTTAGTTTAGGGTTTAGTTGAATTAATTAAAGTGATCTCCGAGTCTTAAATTGAGCCTTCTGATTAATCATTGAGACTTGAATTAAACTCAAATTTATATTATAACTGAACCTTCAATTAAAATAAATTGAACCTTGAATGAAATCAAATTTTTGAATAAGATAACACTTAAGTTCAAACTTTATTTAAAAAAAAAATTAATATTAAGTAAATGCTAAATTTGAAATTCAACAATATTAGTAAGTGTTGAATTATTACTTAATGTAGTGTTTAACAATTTCAACTTTTGTATTTCTTTTGTTGATGGAATATTGTTGTTGGATCCATAATAGGAATTATATGGTCAACAAGACCAACTTTTAGATGAGCCCATCAAAGTGAGGATGATGATGAGTATCATGTGGCAAACACACTGCGACATTATTGAACTTTATTCTTGTAGACTAACTTATGCCTTTTTGGTGGCTTTTTAAGAATTGTATAAGTGTTTTGTGAATGTTTGCGAAGTTTGAAGTAATTTAATCTTGTAGACTAACTTATGCATTTTGTGAATGTTTGTATGATTTTTTCATTCAACTTTGAAGTAGTTTCAAATTGATTTTGATTTAGTGTGGGTTATAGCAGGAGCGGATGCGAGTTATACCAAGGGGTGTCACCCGACACCCGACACCCCTTGGTCGGAGAATTTTACGCTGTATATGTATGTATAAAATATGTTTAAACAAAGTCGATATAGAAATAAGGAAAATGACACTGCTTGCCACATAGAGCTTCCCAGCTTGATGGCAAAGCACATCCGTCATCTTCGAGGTGTTAGGGGTTCGAAGCTGCGCAAAATTAGATTGACAAGCGCAAAACACAGTATAATTTAAGAGCTTCGCTAGTCAAAGATAGTATAGTATTTAGATCGTCTTCACAGGGATTGGTACAAAAAATTACTCAAACAAAACTTGCTTAGTATTATTCAGGTGATCAAACCTTGAGTTTGGTGTGGTTATAAATCACGATTATCGACTATAAACGTAATTAAAGACAATTGACAACAAAAGCAAATGTTACTATTACTATGAGAAGTAAGGGTGGTAGACAAGACAAATGCAAGATTTTAGCAATTAGATCCAATTCATTTTATCATTCTCTTCAAATATTTATTGAGTCTTTCGAATTCAATAAGTAATTAGTTTACTCAAGAATCTGATAAACGTCTTCCGATTATTTATTCAGATTCCACAAATTAAACTAATGCAAGCCATGAGAATGTTCAAACACTATGGACAGAAACAAGATCTTCGGACAATATAACCCAAGATAATTATTCAAGAGTCTCTTCCAATTACTCAACAAAATAATTCAATCATGAGCTAAATCAGATTTATGTTAAGATAATTCATAGAACAATTACTCTTCGGATTAAATCATTCAAGAATATCTCACTAATCAATTAAAACTACTATCCATGAGTTCAAGACTGATGAAAAGTCTGTAAACATATGCAGGACAACATTAAGGGTTTAGTCTCAAGAAAACGTATCTCGAATATTTTCCACTCTTGGTTCAACCAATAATTCAAGAAGTTCTTTCGATTACTTAGAAGAATCACCTGTTAAAACCAAACAAAAATAATACAAAGATATTCACCAAATTATTCCCCTCTGAATTAAATAAAATAGTAAATAACTCTGAAATTCAATTAAAAACCCCATTAATGAATACAAGCAATACAACAAGAGTCGAATCTAAAAACGTTAATCAATGCATTATGTCTGTCAAACCCCTATAGGAAAACTACTTCATAATAGAATAAAAGAACATAGAAGAAATAGAACTAGAAAACATTACTCATCTCCTATGAAATTTCTTGGAAAGCTGTAGTAATTTACGTGAGTTATGTTTATAATATTATGTGAATAATTTTTTCCTTAATAAATAATTTATTCACTTATTTAAATATCCACACCGCTTACAAAAAATCATGTGTATGTCACTGGGTTGTTAGGATGTTAGTATATGTATATATGTATTTGTGGTAGTTTGGTGTATTGTTGGCAGCTATTTAAGCTGATTTTATCTTAATATAGACTTGTATTGAATTGGAAGTTGGGTAACCTCAAAAGAAGCATGATGTTGTCTGTGTTTTGAATTTCATTTTTCAGAAATTGCAAAACGCCGACCTCATGCGGTCAGTATTCTGGAGAAAACAAAAAAAATTAAAAATTTGTGACCTCATGAAGTCTCTTTAAAAAATAAATAAATATTTTCCAGCAATTTACGACCTTATGAGGTCGCTTCTCAGTAAGAATTTAAAAAAATTAAAAAGTTACAACTTCATGAGGTCGGCAAAGGTAAATAATAAAGGTAAATAATAATAATAATAATAATAATAATAATAATATACCAGGTCGGTATAATTAATATTTTTCAGAAAAAACCGGACTTCGGTGAAAAAGCGTGTTATAGCCCGTACTTCGTACATTCGGACGTTGTGAGAAGTTAAGGATAAGACTATGTTCTAAAATAATTTTAATGTGCGGGTTGTTAGGAATATTATTGGTGAACAATGGTAGTATGGAAATGTTGAGAAAGGTTAAGGATAAAAAGAGAAAATTCGCAAAATGGCCCATTGTAATATTGTGAAAGTCAAGGGGCAAAATGGTAATTTCACCAAAAGTTCAAGAAAATTCTTGAAGGGCTTAAGTGTACACAGAAGACACTTAGTCTTCTATGTTAAATTTCAAGAAAATTCTAGAAAAAAAAAAAAAAAAAAAAAAGAAAAGGATGGAAAAGAAAAGATGACAAATTAAGTCATCTTTTTTTAAAATTCAAGAAATCTCTAGAGAGGGGACATGTGCCCCTCACATGCTTATATAGCTCTATATATATATGAGGGAGATCATCATTTAATTGAAGAGAAAGAGAGAACAAAAAAAAAAGAAGATGAAGAGAGGAGTGAAAGGGAGGCTCGGCCATGGCTAGTAAAATCTAGCCATGGAAAATTGATAAGGAAAAATTATTTCCTCCTAATATTCTAGCCCATTTGGAGGTTCTCTATAACATGGAAGAGTTGTTGGAGCAAGTAGAACTCATGTTCTTGCAATTCACAATTCTAGCCAAGGAGGAAGATGAGTGGAAAAGGTGAGAATTTAATCTTCTTTTATGTGTTGTGTATGATGGTGAATGTTGTGGTGTGTAGGAATGAGTGAAATTCATGAAAAAAAAATATATGGACTATATGTTGAGGCCGTGTGGTTGTGGTATAGTATGGGAGAGAATGAATCAATTTTCTTAAGTATTTTGGTTGTTGTTACAATGGAATTTATGATGAGAAATAAAAGATTGATAATTCTAGCTCAAGTTGTGGTTGTCGGAAAGCTCTTTTGGAAATTAAAGTGAATTAAATATAGTGTTCTTGTGTTTATGGAAAATAATGTTGTTAGTGTGAATTGTTGTGTTGTGAATTCTATAATGTAAAGTGGATGAAAAACATGAAATTATGAATAATGTTGTTGTGGCCGTGACTTGCATGGTTAAGCCGTGTGATGTGTAGTGTGTGCATGGCCGTGTATATATGTTGTGTTGTGGAGGTATGGTGAGCAAATTCTATCTAGTATTTTGGTTATTGATTTAATGAAATCTATGGCGGAAAATGGAAGCTTAACAATCTTAGTTTAAGCGGTAATTGTTGGAAGCTTGTTTTAGAAGTTAATGAGAACTTAATACAATGTTCTTGCATGTATGGAAGATAATGTGGTTAGTATGATATTGTTGGTGTATAAATTATTAGCTTGTTATTGTTCTTATTGGAGTTGGAAGGTCTTGAAGGAAGTAGTATATAAATTAAGTCGTTAGAATGTATCTTGGATAAATCGTTAAAGTTGCTAGTAAGATTGTTGGCATTGTTGTTGGTTTGGCCGAGTTGAATTCTCGGATTGTCGTTAATGGATGAATTGGGCCGAGCCATATTCTCGGGACGGTGTATTTACAGGGGAGATGCTGCCGAAATTTCGGTAGCCAAGTTTCATTTTAAGAATCCAATTCTAAATGCACTAATCAATGTTTGGTAAACACGACCAAATTGTAGATTCTGGCGGATTCGCAGCTTGGATTTGGAGTAGCAGAAGGAGCGGAAAGAGGTATGTAAGACTTCACTTTCCTTCCTTGGCATGTCGTAGACGTAGTAGGCTTGAATACGTGCCTCGGGGACAATTCCTTTCCTAGAAACCCGAGATTGAAATTAGTTACTATTCATTCAGTAGAATTGAAGCGAATGTTCACGAATAGTTGAAAGAAATGTCTAAACACCTAGAACTTGCAGGAATAGGATCCGACTACCCTAAAACTCTCATAAGTAATGTCATGAAATGTATTATACATAAATTATGTACGCCACCTCATTTGATTCGAGGTGGGCCCACTACTCCCGAGTTTCCTGTTATAGTTCCAATTGGTTTATTTTCGTACTATGATTACGATTTCATAAACGTTATTTTTAGCTTTCATATCTCCAAAAGTACGATGTTCAAGATCCTACAGCATGATTCTTCTTTCCTAGCAGTCCATGAATGTTTTTTCCACAGAGTGCTTACCTTCAAAAGTTAAAGTCTCCCGATTTTAAAAGTTTTCCTATAACGTGAAAATGGGAATATTTTATAAAACTAGAAGTAAGGAAATGTTCCCATCATGTCTCTTGTCCTCAAAAGTTATAGCGTGATGATAGTACACCGCGCCTGTTAGGCCGGGCAGTCACCGCAGAGGCGGGCAGTTTAGAAGTATGAAAAAGAATGAAGTGTTTTCTATGAAGCGCATGATAATATGATTTTAATTTCAGAAATTCTAAAACTTATGATTTTAATACCCCGACGAGATTACCGAGTTTATTCTTATAATTTCATTGAATGGCTCATTGTTGTTAGTCTCACCTCATGAATTGTTCCTCCGAGGTGAGATCTATCGATGAAGATTACTTCATAATACGAATCGGAGGTTTCCGACCTTACGTCACTCCGATAGAGTTATAGTTTTTCTTTGGGCTCTCATACATGCTTTATAATTATTTATGTTTTTTTTATAAGACACCGTGCCTACATGGCCGGGCAGTATCACACCGCGCCGTCCAATGGGCGGCCGGGCAGACACACCACTGCAGTGGGCAGATTATACCCCGGACGCGGGAGGCCTGGACGCGGGCTTATACACCGTTCCTATATGGACGGGCAGTTACACACCGATCCCACGTGGTCGGGCAGTTTACTTGTATGTTTTCCAAAAGAAATGTTTTTAAAGAAAGTTAAGCATGCATGGCATCCGCCTATGGGGCATTCAGACGTACAGGTTACTCTCTTATCTCGTGACATGCTCTATATTATTATTCTGTTATTATTCATATTTACATTCTTGATTATGTTATTATCCTGCCTTGCATACTCAGTACATTGCTCGTACTGACCCCTCTTCTTCGGGGGCTGCGTTTCATGCCGCGCAGGTATACCCAGACGGATAGAAGCCAGGTAGAAGATGCTTCAGTGAAGTCGGCAAACTCCACTCGTTCTGGAGTGTCGCCGAGTCAGCGTGCTATGCCATGATGTCTTGTTCGAAGTTAGAGACTTTGCAGACAGAGTCGTGGGTTTCAGGAGTCAGTTTGTATTATAATACAAGTTTTTACAGTTACATGTTTTACCTGATTTAAAAGCAATAAAAGAATGTTTTAGTAATCTTATTGTATATACTTGACTTAGAGGTTCAAAAAAAAAAAATTTAAGTACGTAGTAAGGGTCAGCGGGATTGCTCGGCTCCGGTTACGGGGTCGGGTGCCCATCACACCCTGATCAAGATTAGGGTGTGACAAAGTGGTATCAGAGCAGGTCGGTCTAAGGGGCTGCAAAGTCGTGTCCGGAGAGTCCTATTTATGGGTGTGAAGCCGACCACATCTATAGACAGGAGGCTGCGGGGCATCTAGGAATGGTTGACCTTCTTTCTGTCTTAGATCGTGCGATAGAGCCAAGTCATAGGAAAAATAAATTCCTTATATAAGCCTCACGTACGACGAGAAAAAGCGAGGAAAGGAAATACCGCGAATAGGCAAAAAGTGAGAGGTGTTGTTTTGGAAAGGCTGTGAATTTGGCGTGGCGACGAAGGTGTGGTCGCCACCATCGAGAATCTGGGAACCCAGGACGAGGGACAGTTATGCACGCGAACGAAAAGTGAACGCTGGGGGTCGAAAAGGGCAAAATAGTAAATTTAAAGAAAAGGACGTGTTATGAAAATGCCTCGGAGGCTGTAAGACCTCGACTTGCTTCAGAATATGTAATAAAGGCCATGTGAGGAAGTGGACGCGAAAACATCAGCATTAAGGCATCGAATTCCACCAAAGTCTCGAGGTTAAGCGTGCTCAGGTGGGAGGATGGGTGACCCCCTGGGAAGTAAACTAAAAATTCTACAAATTGAGATACAAGGGACAAATGAGGAGCTACGAGTGACCTAAGGGGAATCAAAGTATACGGAATTATTAGAAGCTATACGAGGTCACATAAAAGGAGGTAGGCTAGACTGGAGAAGAGACAGGGAATGTGTCACGGTTCCGAAAAGTTGGATAGGCTTGAATAGTGTTTGAGAGTACTTTGTAGGTTAGTTGATAGTAAAAATATACATATGTATATGAAGGTGTAGAATACTTTACATATGATTATATCTATAGATACGGGAGTCCCAGCAACCGGCGCTACGGTAAGAAAGGCATTAGTCAAGAGAGGGAGTCGAAGCCCAAGTGACAGCAAAGTAAAAGGGTACAGGTGCTACAAGAGAAGCTGCTATCGTTTTATTATAGATCAAGACTGGAGAGGAGTGTATGAGATTTGAGGACCGATTTCGCTAAGTGAAGCTAAAGAAATAGTGGCTGCGACGAGGGAATGTAAGATAAGGAAAGGAATATAAAGGAATAGATATGTGGCAACATGGACATAGTTAAAGGTGTGACAAAGTTAAAGGTTCGACGAACAAGGATAAGAGGATTAAAAACAGTAAGGATTTTGTGCTAAGGACAAAAGTAGTAGAACGCTTGAGAGATATGGACACACAGCTACAGCATAATTGCGCAGTTAAGGAAGAATTACGAATAAGTGAACTAAGGGAGTGAACGGACGAATAGTGAATGAAAATGTGGACAAAAGGATGACATAGATGGAAGGTAAAAGAAAACTTAGGATAAAAAGTTTCCGAGATGTCAGGTAGTTAGAAGGAAGATGAGAGGCAAGGTATAAACGGAGACTTCATAGAGGATAAGGAGCCCCCTAAAGGGGGGGAGATCATATTAGAAAGGAATCACCATATTTTCAAGAGGGAAGAAAGAACTCATGAAAGGCCAAATGGTTTCATTACAAAAAGAGACGGCGTAAAGGAAAGGCGGCTATAAAACGGACCCCCCCCGAAGTACTATAAGACTTTATAGATCATTCGAGGACGAATGTTCTAAAGGGGGAGGATGTTGTCACACCTAATCTTGATCGATGGGCACCCGACCCCATTGAGCGAACCCGATACGTGCTGAAATTTTTTTTTTGAACCTTTAAAGCAAACATACTTAATAAGATCACTTCATACATAATAAGGCTCTTTCGTTGCTTTTAAATCAAATAAAATACATAATATCATAACACAAGGAAACCCACGACTCTGTTCTAAAGCCTCTAACTTCGAATGAAACATCATGGCATAAGATAAGGAGTTTGCCAAGGAACATCTTCTATCCATAAAAACGGAAGAGGGGTCGGTAGATATGTAAGGCATGAACATAATAAGAGATGTAGAGCATATCATGAGAGAGTATCCGTAAAGCCATATCACGTGTAAGTAAGGATACGTATGGAACATGTCATGTGTGAAGCTGTAACCAGCACGTATGGAACATATCATGTAAAGTTGTGACCTGTGCATATGAATGCCCCTGGGGGCGGATGCCATGCATAATGAGCGGCGGCCCGATCCACATATATATATCATGTTGCTGCGGAACGTGCAGCCCGATCCATTTGTATATACATGTACATATTCTTTCTTTGAAAACATCTCATTTTCATATATAAAGAAAATAGAACATACCATATTGGACATCCATTTAACCACTTATCCCGCGTCCGGGCATCCCACGTCCGGGACGATATCATATCATTCTCCAACCGATCGTGGCCGTGCGCCTATAGCGCAGATCTTCCCCATATACATATACATATACATATACTTATACATATATCATGTCATAGCATGCAGGAGAGCCCGAAGAAAAGCTATAACTCTATCGGAGTGACGTAAGGTCGGTAACCTCCGATTATACTATGGAATAACCCGAATCGTCATGTCTCACCTTGAAGGAACGATTATTTAAGGTGAGACTATCAACGAAGGGCAACATTAGGAGAACATAGAACATGTCACATCAGATCATATCATATCACATCATGTACTTTGGAACCTTTAAAATAGTCATTATTCGAAAATAGCTTAACATTTTCATATCGTCGTGTCCATGGTAAGAACATATCCTTGACATATTCATCATAGACGGTATCCGGCATCATCCTTGTCGTCATAAAATCATAGAGTCATGAAAACTATCAAAACGTAAAACTTAGATTTTGGAGAAAATGAATATTTTTGAAAACATTTATAAACCTTTAGGAAGAACTCATGTTTTGAAATCATAAATTCTAGCTTTGAAAATAAGGTCGTCATGGGAGCATTTATAATATTTCATTATGTGATTCATGCCGTAAAAAGAAAAGGGCTTAGAACATACCCGCGCCGCGCCTTACTAGCTACGCTTAAGACTCGTTGCCGCTAATCTACATTCAAGACGATTAAGGCAATTGTTAAGCTCATTATCATATGCCTCCCTTAATCCTTCAAATACATTTACTTATAATCGCGAAATTTCGGGGCATCTCCCCCCGTAAATACACCGTCCCGAGAATATGGCTCGGCCCAAACCAACATCAACAACAATCCGGGAATTCAACCCGGCCAAATTATCAACAATACCAACAATTATTCTAGCAACTCTTCAACATTCAATTCAATCTTATTCAATTCAATTCAATTCAATTCAATTCAATTCATTTCAATTCACATAATGTTTCAACAACTCAATCAACACACTACCTTATCCGAAACCTTCAACTCAACACCAACCATACATTTCATGATCATTCGTATGCATTAACTTCGACCACAACCTTCATTACACGTTACATGATCCATATCGACAACAACTAGAATGTCAAATTACATCAATTTACATTAACTTACCAAAACACCTATTATTCGACCATAGCCACTTCTTGCATATTTTCATGCATTTTCATCCATCTTTACCCATTACAACAACAACACGTACATGCTATATAAAATTTATTCATTCTTCCATGCACACAACATATATACACAACCAAACTTGGCATGCATACTTCCATATTTTTCCATGAATTTTTCCATCTTTTCTTTTTTTTTTTTTTTCCATATGTTATAACAACAACCAACATACTACATAAAATAATTAAATCATCTCTCCTACACATATGTATATATACACGGCCACATCAAATATTCACACCTTCATGAATCTCTTCCACTTACACATACTACAACATACATAATTGTCCATAACACATAAAAGAAAGTTGGTTCTTACCTTTTCCCTCCAAATTCCCACTTGGCTAAAATCATGAATTTGTACAATTGAATGATTTCCTTGTTCCAACGACTCTTCCATGTTAAAGAGGACATTTAAATTACTTGAAATGCAAGAGAAAAATAATTTTTGAACCATGTTCCTTCTAGGCCAAGTTGGCCGAACCTCCCATCTCCTCTTTCTTCTTTGTTTTTTTTTTTTGCTCTCTCTTATTCTTCCACTCTTTTAAACTTAAAGATGACCACACACACACACATATATATATATAGTTATATAAGCATGTGAGGGGGCACATGCCCTTTCCTCTATTTTCTTTCTTCTCTTTTTTTCTAGAGAATTCTTCCTTTTTCTTGATTTTTCTCTTCTTTTTCTTGAATTCCTTACTTGGTCAAACAATACCAAGTGTCTTCTTTTTTGTAAACTTTAGTCCCTCTATATTTACACTTTGCCCCCTTTTCTTTCTTCCTCTAGAACTTTCTTCCTTTTCTTGAAAATTAACAAAGAAGACCAAATTTCTTCTTATGCAAGTTTTGGCCCCTTCAAGAATTTTATTGCACTTTTATAAAATTACCATTTTGCCCCTTGAATTCCATAATATTACCATTTTGTTCCTAACCTTCCGCATTATTTTCACGGCCCATTTTGCGAATTTCTCGTTTCGTCCCTAGCCTCTCACAATAATTCCATACTAATAATAGTCATAAATAATATCCATAGCAACTCGTACATTAAAGTAATTTTTGGGAATGGTCTTGCCCTTAACTTTCCACGTCGACCTTGAGATTTCCCGGCCGCACAAAATACGGGCTATAACAGATGTTATAGCCCGTACTTCGTACATTCGGACGTTGTGAGAAGTTAAGGATAAGACTATGTTCTAAAATAATTTTAATATGCGGGTTGTTAGGAATATTATTGGTGAACAATGGTAGTATGGAAATGTTGAGAAAGGTTAAGGATAAAAAGAGAAAATTCGCAAAATGGCCCATTGTAATATTGTGAAAGTCAAGGGGCAAAATGGTAATTTCACTAAAAGTTCAAGAAAATTCTTGAAGGGCTTAAGTGTACACAAGAAGACACTTAGTCTTCTATGTTAAATTTCAAGAAAATTCTAGAAAATAAAAGAAAAAGAAAAGAAAAGGATGGAAAAGAAAAGATGACAAATTAAGTCATCTTTTTTTAAAATTCAAGAAATCTCTAGAGAGGGGACATGTGCCCCTCACATGCTTATATAGCTCTATATATATATGAGGGAGATCATCATTTAATTGAAGAGAAAGAGAACAAAAAAAAAAAAAAAGATGAAGAGAGGAGTGAAAGGGAGGCTCGGCCATGGCTAGTAAAATCTAGCCATGGAAAATTGATAAGGAAAAATTATTTCCTCCTAATATTCTAGCCCATTTGGAGGTTCTCTATAACATGGAAGAGTTGTTGGAGCAAGTAGAACTCATGTTCTTGCAATTCACAATTCTAGCCAAGGAGGAAGATGAGTGGAAAAGGTGAGAATTTAATCTTCTTTTATGTGTTGTGTATGATGGTGAATGTTGTGGTGTGTAGGAATGAGTGAAATTCATGAAAAAAAAAATATGGACTATATGTTGAGGCCGTGTGGTTGTGGTATAGTATGGGAGAGAATGAATCAATTTTCTTAAGTATTTTGGTTGTTGTTACAATGGAATCTATGATGAGAAATAAAAGATTGATAATTCTAGCTCAAGTTGTGGTTGTCGGAAAGCTCTTTTGGAAATTAAAGTGAATTAAATATAGTGTTCTTGTGTTTATGGAAAATAATGTTGTTAGTGTGAATTGTTGTGTTGTGAATTCTATAATGTAAAGTGGATGAAAGACATGAAATTATGAATGATGTTGTTGTGGCCGTGACTTGCATGGTTAAGCCGTGTGATGTGTAGTGTGTGCATGGCCGTGTATATATGTTGTGTTGTGGAGGTATGGTTAGCAAATTCTATCTAGTATTTTGGTTATTGATTTAATGAAATCTATGGCGGAAAATGGAAGCTTAACAATCTTAGTTTAAGTGGTAATTGTTGGAAGCTTGTTTTAGAAGTTAATGAGAACTTAATACAATGTTCTTGCATGTATGGAAGATAATGTGGTTAGTATGATATTGTTGGTGTGTAAATTATTAGCTTGTTATTGTTCTTATTGGAGTTGGAAGGTCTTGAAGGAAGTAGTATATAAATTGAGTCGTTAGAATGTATCTTGGATAAATCGTTAAAGTTGCTAGTAAGATTGTTGGCATTGTTGTTGGTTTGGCCGAGTTGAATTCTCGGATTGTCGTTAATGGATGAATTGGGCCGAGCCATATTCTCGGGACGGTGTATTTACGGGGGAGATCTTTGCCGAAATTTCGGTAGCCAAGTTTCATTTTAAGAATCCAATTCTAAATGCACTAATCAATGTTTGGTAAACACGACCAAATTGTAGATTACGCGGATTCGCGGCTTGGATTTGGAGTAGCGAAAGGAGCGGAAAGAGGTATGTAAGACTTCACTTTCCTTCCTTGGCATGTCGTAGACGTAGTAGGCTTGAATACGTGCCTCGGGGACAATTCCTTTCCTAGAAACCCGAGATTGAAATTAGTTACTATTCATTCAGTAGAATTGAAGCGAATGTTCACGAATAGTTGAAAGAAATGTCTAAACACCTAGAACTTGCACGAATAGGATCCGACTACCCTAAAACTCTCATAAGTAATGTCATGAAATGTATTATACGTAAATTGTGTACGCCACCTCATTTGATTCGAGGTGGGCCCACTACTCCCGAGTTTCCTGTTATAGTTCCAATTGGTTTATTTTCGTACTATGATTACGATTTCATAAACGTTATTTTTAGCTTTCATATCTCCAAAAGTACGATGTTCAAGATCCTACAACATGATTCTTCTTTCCTAGCAGTCCATGAATGTTTTTTCCACAGAGTGCTTACCTTCAAAAGTTAAAGTCTCCCGATTTTAAAAGTTTTCCTATAACGTGAAAATGGGAATATTTTATAAACTAGAAGTAAGGAAATGTTCCCATCATGTCTCTTGTCCTCAAAAGTTATAGCGTGATGATAGTACACCGCGCTTTGTTAGGCGGGCCGATCCGGCAGAGTATGGCGGTTTAGAAGTATGAAAAAGAATGAAGTGTTTTCTATGAAGCGCATGATAATATGATTTTAATTTCAGAAATTCTAAAACTTATGATTTTAATACCCCGACGAGATTACCGAGTTTATTCTTATAATTTCATTGAATGGCTCATTGTTGTTAGTCTCACCTCATGAATTGTTCCTCCGAGGTGAGATCTATCGATGAAGATTACTTCATAATACGAATCGGAGGTTTCCGACCTTACGTCACTCCGATAGAGTTATAGTTTTCTTTGGGCTCTCATACATGCTTTATAATTATTTATGTTTTTTTTATAAGACACCGTGCCTACATGGCCGGGCGTGTCACCGCGCGTCCAATGGGCGGCGGGCGGACACACCTGCTTGCGGTGGGCGGATTATACCCGACGCGGGAGGCACCGGACGCGGGCTTATACACCGTTCCTATATGGACGGGCGACACACCGATCCCACGTGGTCGGCGGTTTACTTGTATGTTTTTCAAAAGAAATGTTTTTAAAGAAAGTTAAGCATGCATGGCATCCGCCTATGGGGCATTCAGACGTACAGGTTACTCTCTTATCTCGTGACATGCTCTATATTATTATTCTGTTATTATTCATATTTACATTCTTGATTATGTTATTATCTTTTTGCCTTGCATACTCGGTACATTGCTCGTCTTGACCCCTGTTCTTCGAAGTTGCGTTTCATGCCACGCAGGTACACCCAGACGGATAGAAGCCAGGTAGAAGATGCTTCAGTGAAGTCGGCAAACTCCACTCGTTCTGGAGTGTCGCCGAGTCAGCGTGCTATGCCATGATGTCTTGTTCGAAGTTAGAGACTTTGCAGACAGAGTCGTGGGTTTCGGGAGTCAGTTTGTATTATACTACAAGTTTGTACAGTTACATGTTTTACACGATTTAAAAGCAATAAAAAGAATGTTTTAGTAATCTTATTGTATATACTTGACTTAGAGGTTCAAAAAAAAAAAATTTAAGTACGTAGTAAGGGTCAGCGGGATTGCTTGGCTCCGGTTACGGGGTCGGGTGCCCATCACACCCTGATCAAGATTAGGGTGTGACAAAAGGGCACTGACCTCGTGAGGTCGGTTTTTGCTACCTCGTGTGGTCAATTTTTTGCGACCTCATGAGGTTTCAAAAACTGACCAAGCCTTTTGCAACCTAGGCTTGAGGTCAGTTTTTAGGTCGGATTTAGCTAAAAACTGACCTCATGAGGTCGCTATTTTGCATCGATTTTCACAATTGGAAGAACAGTCAGTGATAAGATCTCACTCTTATTCTCTCTATTTATAAGTGAGTATCTTGTGTTCAGCAGCATCAATAAGATTCTTTATATAAAAGTAGTAATTGCCAAAATTCTCTTGACTTTGATCTTCAAAAACATAGGAATTTGGATAAGAAATCCAATCCTAATTGGAATTGGTTTCCTTATTTGTTTTGACCTCCACATGTTTTTCCCTAATTCTAAAGCTTTTTCCTTTTATGCAAGTACAATAATATTTCCTTGTTGAGCACCAATTCCTTGATGCAACACGTTTTCTTCATAAAAAAAAAATAAAAAAAAAAATCTTCTCGAAATCCTATTTGCAATGGGAACCAAATTCGCAGCTTCTGCCCAGCAATCAAGGAACCTAGTTCCTTCATTGTTCCTTCTGCAGCCCAGTTCCTTCGGCAGACATGATTAAGACCTGGTTCTTCTGTATTTTTGTCACTCCTTCTATTATATTGTTTGACAATCAACAAAACTCAAATTTAGCTCAAGCTCAATAAGTTATTAAACCACAACGTTAATATATATATATATACTTGGCTTCAATTTAGCTCAACAAATTTTCCCTTTTTGATGATGACAAACTTATGGTAGCTTTGTGACTATTCCACGTCAAATCAACCAAATTCCTCAAGTAATCCTTCATGCACTTGGAATCTGCTTTGCATATGATCAATAGTCTTCGCCAGTCTACTATGAAGGACTTGGTTCTTGCACATATTTGCTCGTTTGTTAATCATCAAAACTTCATAGTTTTAGCCTTAGCTCATAGCTCTTTAGCACACATTGTTCTCTCTAGCACATGTAGCTCTATAGCTCATGACGCTCTAACACGAAGGTCTGGGTTCTGGAGTCTCGTGATTGCGAGGGGTTGGTTCACGGTCGCAAAGAATGGGGCTTGGGCATAATTAAATTTCCCAATTTGAGCTCGTAATTTCGAGTTTGGGAGTTTTACGTCTCGGATTTTGGTTATTTTTGAGGCAATCATCTCGTCTTGGCAAGGGGATAAGTATCTAACCTTGATTTTGGTATTTCTTCATGATTCCTTGAATTTATTTGTGATTTAATTCATGTTTTGATTGAAGAAATCGTAGAGATTAAGAGAACATAAATTGATGATTTGGGGTTCGATTTATGGATGAAGTTTGAGATTTAAGACCTATAGACTATAGATACCTTTTTTGTCTCAATTTATGTTAAGGCGTTTGATATATTGAGCGCGGAGCTTAAAAAACAAAAGAAATTTGAAACAATAGTCTAAAATAAGATATAGATATTTATGCGCTTATAAATCATCTCATTAAGGGTAAAATGAGTGTTTTAAAGTTAAACTATTACTAAATATAGAAAGGTGTTTGTTTTGTTTTTTTGTGATTGACTAAATTGGGATAGAAAAGTTATAAGATGGTTCGTATATATTCTGTCGTAAGTAATTCGGCTTTACCTTTATGCTGAATTAGATGGAGGATAAGTTTACTAAGTATTCCTGATCCTAGCTAGCATATAAGTAGTGTTTATATTACTCCAACAAAATAGGCAACACCACATGCAACTGTCTTGCATCTTGACTGCCTCTAATGTTCTGATCCTTTCTTTTTATCTTTTATAAAGACATATTACTTTGCCAGTAAATTTTATCCACATAACTGAACGCTTGAACATAAGATGGGGAGTATGAAAGAATCTAAAATAAATAAATAAAATCAGATGGTGCGACAAGGCAAACTTTTGTGCCATGGGGTAGGGCAGCTGGCGGCAAACTGTTGCTTGGTCGAGAAAGCAAAAAATCAAATCTTTTAATGCTACTTAACCAAAAAATTATAATACCACCCTCTTGTCTTCTTATTTGCTCACTACTATGGTTTAAACTCTTATTCTTAACACATCTATTAAAAAATTGTGTAATAGCACTAATCATAAATAGTATTTAATTAAATTATCTCTTTTTCTTAGTTTAGTGCTCTATTAACTAAGAGCGGAACTGGAAAATTAACACCTTCTCAATTTTTAAAAATGATAAATATTTTAAAACAAATATTCTTTACTAAAGTAGTAGATAAAAATGTCAGGGAGTAGTACTAACTATGTGGTGAACCTATAATTATGTGGTGAGGAGATATTTGTAAATTAATAACATTATCTTTTGTATGTATTAAATAAAAAAATCAGCAAACCTTAAGCACCAAGATAACCTTCCTGGATTAGGTGTAACATATTGTTAATGTTTAATCTTTTTTTGCGCGGAGTGCCCTTCTTTTGGGCTGGTCTTCATATTTTGCCCCTCATTTATGCCTTCTTTAATTTTTGCCCCTGCCGCCTGTTTAATGAAAGTTTTTTGACGAAATTACCCTTACCCCATTAAAACCCTTTCTATTTCGTTATTTGCCCTTTTCTTTTCTTTTTTTGCTTCTTCGTTCCTCCTCTGTTTGTGTCTGTCTTATCTGTTCTAAAATTTAGGTACGAATTTGGATCTTTTGCTCGTTTCAATATTTGTTTTTATGTTAAATTGTTGTTTGTTGAATTGATATCTTTGTCTTCGTCGTTTTTTATATTTAATTGATCCTTTTTGATTTAAAATTATAGTGTTTTGTTAAAGTGTCTGTATGATTTTTTGAACTTTAGTTTCATTCCCCATGTTATATTTTGATTTTTTGAATGTCGTATTATGAATGTCGTAATATGTTTTAGTTGATTTT
>NW_026715473.1:0-14782 GCF_029784015.1 Lycium ferocissimum | reverse complement strand
TCAAAATTTTCCGAATATGCGAAAATGCCGGATATAACAGGGGGGGGCGACTCCAAACAGCAGAACAGATATCCTACGCTGGTGGCGTATCACGCGATGCGTCCGTACTTGCGGGCATGTAAGCCCCCGGGGAACGGGGGGAGTACGGAAAATGTACCGAGTATGTAAGCGGAAAAGTAACAAATATAACCATAATCAAAGACAGAGTGCGAAACATAACAGACGGAGCCGTGGTCAAGATCCGAACTACAAAAGGTAATACCTTGTCCGAGACCTCAAAAGACATAATGCATATCAGATCATATAATGTCATGCAAACATGTATCGTGTC
Source organism: Lycium ferocissimum (assembly GCF_029784015.1). Lineage (NCBI taxonomy): Eukaryota > Viridiplantae > Streptophyta > Magnoliopsida > Solanales > Solanaceae > Lycium > Lycium ferocissimum. The sequence continues at coordinate 14,451 of NW_026715473.1, read as the reverse complement.
CCCGCCCTCTGATAAGGGACTCGGTAAGTGAATTCATGCATAACAAAATCATATATCATGTGTGCAGATGACGTGTCCCGGCCCTTATTAAGGGACTCGGTAATATGGAATTATATCTGTCAAAATCATAGATCATGTATACATAACGTGTCCCGGCCCTCTACTGCGGGTCTCGGTGAATAATAATCAGGTGCCGTCCTGGCCACCATCCCCGTATCATCATATCATAATCATACAAATAACGTGTCCCGGCCCGCAAGTACGAGGGACTCGGTGAATAATGCAAAGAAGTGCGCACGAGAACATGTCCTGGCCCGGGCTCAGTGAAGAGACATATCATAACTTGCACGAACAGAGTAATGCAGAGACATATGCATATAAGTTCAGACTTAATAGACAAATCCACCATAAGTCATAATTCGTACCTTTCGGATGTCGTGACGGATTATGTCAAAACAGAATTTTGAGATTGTTCATACGGAGCAAGTGTATCATAGGGCTCACGGAATATTCAAAATGATCGTTCTTTAACAAATGGAACAATGATCACAAGATTCCTTTAAGTATTATATAGAAGTAAATCAATTAAAACCATAGTAAGAGGTCTCGGAGTCTCATGGGCCCTCCTCGGGTAAATCGAGGTGGTGAACTCGAATTATGGATCATAAACCTTATGGAATCATTCATGAGAGTTTTGGGACAATCCGAGTCCATTAGTGAAGGTTACATTCATATAAGTCACTTTGATGACAATTTATGAAGAAACTATTTCAATTGCTTGCCGAAGGGAATGAGGCCAATTTCAATCTCGGGTTTCGAGTGACAGAGTCATATCTAAGGCTCGCGTCGAGCCTATTACACTTAGAACATGCCTAAGAAAGAAGGGAAAGACTTTACATACCCGGATTACGCCTTACGCTCGTCAAATCTCAATTCCGTTTCGTCCAAAACTGCAAATGGTCATCTTTACCAGTTACTATTTATGAAGGTTAACATTTTAATCTTTGGGTTATACTTGGCTACCGAAATTTCGGCAAAGCACTTCCTCTCGTAAATACAACAATCCCGAGATTCGACTCGGCTCAAAATAACCAACAACAACCCAACAACAACATCAACAAGCATTACACAACACACAATATGGCACAACTAGCCATCTTTCCGACATAACATGACATTTTTCATTCCGACCTTACATTTCCAAGTCAACCTTACCATTTTCATATTCAACACTTATCAAGATCATTACAACATAATTCGGAGGCATATCATATCGTTTTCACCAAATATTCATAGAGTATACACAATATACAAGTCCCCTACCAAGCCATATTTCACCTACAACTTCTAATCTTTTAGCAAACATATTCATGACATATTTCTATCTTCCAACATCATCAATGGTAATCATAATTTGCATCTTCCTACTTCCATTTCCACATTTACATAAGTTACAATAAACTTGCATGTTTTCCTACAACAACTTAACAACCAATTTTCCATAACAACAAGAACCATTATTCTTCCATTCATTTCACAATAACACAATTAACACACTAACAAAGTTTAGTTCACCTTCCATCATCAACATATACCACACGGCCACACACTATAATTTCCAACTTCCACTAATTCACTCAACTTTCATTTCTAATACAAATTCCACCATAACTATAACTAGATTACCACATAAAATTCAATTCATATTTCCTACATATTAACACATACTCACGGCCAACTTTCAAACAACACACCCACTTCACAAACTTCCATATTTTCATAAATTCTACTCATTTTCACATACCACAACATAAAGCAAACTTCATAACATAAGAAAATGAATTGATTCTCTTACCTTTTCTTCAAGTTCTTCACTTGCCACCAAAACTACTTTCTTGCCAAAATAATTATATCACTTTGTAGAGGATCTTGCACTTAGTAATAATCCCACAAGAAATGAATTTTTGAACCAAGGATTTAGCTCCAAGAATTTCTTTTTTTTTTTCTTTTCCTTTCTTTCTTTCTCTAGCCGAATTGCTCTCTTTCTTTTCTCTTGTTTGTTCTTGTTTTCTCTTGAAGTTTCTTAGGAGCTTATCCCCTTAATATAATTAGTCACATGACTAATTAATGGACTTGGGCCAAAGGCCACCTTGGCAGGTTGGGCCTCCTTGATTGGGCCTTATTTTCCATTTTTTTTAGCCCAATTCATTATAATTCTTGTTTTGCAATTCCCGAAATAAATTTTCGAGATTCCAATTTTGCCCTTAGGCCTTCTCCAACGTTTACGCATCAATGATCCCATGAGTAACAACACACACCAATTGGAGTCAAAGTATGACCTTATTCTTTCAAAACGTAACTATTTCGCATTTTCCGAATATGCTAAAACACGGGATATGACATCCTCCCCCCCTTTAAAACATTCATCCTCGAATGTTAAATCAACCCCGTGGTGAACCATGATAAGTCGGGGAGGTCCTCTTTACCAACTACCTACTTACACTTGATCGAAGTACTTGCAAGGATTTTCGTTTTCCAACTCCCTCTATCATTCTTCGATATCACCGTATTAGGGCTGTTCGTATCATCTTAGGTCGGATTTACAGCGGACAGAATCTTAATCAGAACCAGAAGATCAGAAATATGTCAGACAGAGTCGTGTCCGGAATCAGAAGTACAAAAGTACGACAGACAGAAGCATAATCCGACGTTATCTTAGGCAGATTTAAAATCGGAGCCAGACGTATAGAGATTTATCGGACAGATTTGAAATCAGAGTCAAACGTACCGAGGTATATCGGACAGAATTATGATCGGAATCGGACGTACAGATACATTAGATGTAAATATGATCAGATTCAGAAGCACAGAGGTATAGTAGACAGAGCTTCATCAAAAGCAGGGGCGCAGAGATATAGCATACAGAATCGCGATCAGAGTCAAACTACCTTTACTATACTTCAGAGACTTATGGACATTTCCTTACCCTACCTTTATTAACTCCCAGGAAAGGGAAACTTACGTAGTACAATAGAATACAGATCATTCAATGCACATACTTTTCGAAGAGAGGTTAATAATATACACAGATGCAAATATCGGTGACGCTACGGGGTCTGTAGGGCCGGTCAAAGCATATACGCGGTTCGAAGGACCGCTGGAACTATGAACTCCGCCGCGACCTCTGCCGCGACCTGGTGGTGCCGGCACATCTCGCCCCGTAGGGCGCATAGCTACTGAGGGAACAGATGAGTCGGTAACTGACCGAGTAGGCTGTGCCGAACCTGAACCGCCCCTGTACGGGCACTCCCTCATAATGTGGCCCTGACGGCCGCACGAGAAACATGCACCGGTGGCGAGACGACACTCTCCCGGATGATACACGCACAATGGGGACAACGAGGCATAGATAGCCTCGTCGACCAAACCCCCGCTTTGTTGCGAATCCAAGGCCCTAAAACTCGGCCTACTCCGGACGGACTGCGTCGTCCAAACGTCTCTCGCCGGCGGTGTGTTCCCCGGCCCGACGGAGAGAAGGGATCTGTCGAGGCTAACGCGAGGCCATCCGCCTCGGGGAATCTCGGAATACCCGCGGATGCGGCCCTCTTGGGGCGGCCTCTTATCATGATCTCTCGCCGGCACTCGATCTTCTCGATGGCGGTCCTCCATCCCTTGGGCGTAAGCACATAATCGAGCGATGTCCGCCATATCGATCTGCGACGCCATCGCCATACAACTATCAGCCAGTATTTGTCCGGACCCATCACATATCGGTGCGTTAAATCGTCCTCCATATCGGCTACGATCGTCGGTGCGTATCGGGCCAGAGAGTCAAACTCCAAATTATACTCTCGAACACTCCGACCTCGCTGCTTTATCTGCAAAAACCGGTCAACTCTCGCCCGTCGCAGCTCCGGTGGTAAAAAGTGGCGGAGGAAAGCAGCCGTAAATTCATCCCATGTGGGCCGGGGGAGCACTCACCCCTAGACAGCCCCCCCCTCAGGGACTCATACCAATTAAGGGCGACATCTCGTAATGTGTGTGCGGCAAGCTCGGCGGACTCGGTCTCCGAAGCCCCAACCGGTCTCCAACGAGCGCCGCATCTGCCGGATAAAGTCATGGGGGTCCTCGTCGGGCTTAGACCCAAAAACTCGGAGGACCGCATGTGTGAAATCACGAACTCTCGTGCTATCACGCTCGTCATCGTCATCATCACCTCTCCGCCCGCGTCCGCGAGCCATCCCGCCACTATCGTCGCAATGGCAGCCGTGCATGCCTCTCTCAACGTCCTCGTCCTCCGCCCGGCCGGGGAGCGGGCGCCCAGGCGGCCGAGGGGCCCCGCTCCGGCCTCGTCCGGTGGCGGGGTGGCCGAACCCTCCGACCGTTGCTACGCACGGCGTGGCACAGGTACGAGCCCTAGTAACTCTCCGGGCTCGGCTAGTCCCTCCCCGTCCTCGGCAACGCGCCCTCCGGCGCCCGTCGCTTTCTTCGGAGGCATCGCTCGAAAACATAACATTTCGTCGAAGGGGAAAATATCCGATAACACGGCTAACGCACGATCTAAGATCCAAAGAAAGGGTAACATAACATCCTAGATGTCACCGTGTAGCCTCACTGACGTCTATAGATGTGGTGCACGACACACCGATAAACGTGACTCTACTAGACACGGCTCGCAGACATTCCGAGGACCGACCGCTTCGATACCACTTTTGTCACGACCTGCCCCCGTAGGCCGTGATAGCGCCCGACCCGGGCACCCGTACGTACCAAAAGCCCAAAAATAATAACTCAAGTATCTCGGATAATTTGGGCGAGTTTTCTCTGTTTTTCTTACTAACCAAAATTAACTCGCACACGTAAAATACCAACAAGGCCATACAGAGCCAACATATCCACACACACATATATAGGCGAGCCGGCAAGGCTGCCATGGCGGGGAACCTCCCAGAACATATCGCATATACATATACTTTTGTACGTACATAGCCATAACCCACATACATGTCTACGGCCTCTAACATACGTAACGAGAATCGAAGACGGACGGGGCCCCGCCGTACACGAATAAGTACATGTACGTAATGTATGACGTTACAGAAGTATATACCAAAAGTACAAGCCCCGATCAAAGGGGGGGGGGGCGACTCCAAACAGCGACGTATATCCTACGCCGTGTGGCGTATCACGCAAAGGCGTCCGTACCTACGGGCATGTAGCGTAGCCCCCGGGGAACAGGGGGTCAGTACGGAAAATGTACCGAGTATGTAAAGCGGAAAAGTAACAAATATAACCATAATCAAAGACAGGAGTACAGAAACATAACAGACGGAGCTGTGGTCAAGATCTGAAATACAAAAGGTAATACCTTGTCCGAGACCTCAAAAGACATAATGCATATCAGATCATATAATGTCATGCAAACATGTATCGTGTCCCGGCCCTCTGATAAGGGACTCGGTAAGTGAAGTCATGCATAACAAAATCATATATCATGTGTGCAGATGACGTGTCCCGGCCCTTATTAAGGGACTCGGTAATATGGAATTATATCTCAAAAAATCATAGATCATGTATACATAACGTGTCCCGCCCCTCTTGCGGTCTCGGTGAATAATAATCGAGTGTGCCGTCCGGCCACCATCCCCGTATCATCATATCATAATCATACAAATAACGTGTCCCGCCCGCAAGTACGAGGGACTCGGTGAATAATGCAAAGAAGTGCGCACGAGAACATGTCCCGGCCCGGCTCGGTGAAGAGACATATCATAACTTGCACGAACGAGTAATGCGTAGACATATGCATATAAGTTCGTACTTAATAGACAAATCCACCATAAGTCATAATTCGTACCTTTCGGATGTCGTGACGGATTATGTCAAAACAGAATTTTGAGATTGTTCATACGGAGCAAGTGTATCATAGGGCTCAAGGAATATTCAAAATGATCGTTCTTTAACAAATGGAACAATGATCACAAGATTCCTTTAAGTATTATATAGAAGTAAATCAATTAAAACCATAGTAAGAGGTCTCGGAGTCTGTGGGCCCTCCTCAGGTAAATCGAGGTGGTGAACTCGAATTATGGATCATAAACCTTATGGAATCATTCATGAGAGTTTTGGGACAATCCGAGTCCATTAGTGAAGGTTACATTCATATAAGTCACTTTGATGACAATTTATGAAGAAACTATTTCAATTGCGCTCGGGAATGAGGCCAATTTCAATCTCGGGTTTCGAGTGACGAGTCATATCTAAGGCTCGCGTCTGAGCCTATTACACTTAGAACATGCCTAAGAAAGAAGGGAAAGACTTTACATACCTGGATTGCGCCTTACGCTCGTCAAATCTCAATTCCCGTTTCGTCCAAAAACTGCAAATGGTCATCTTTACCAGTTACTATTCATGAAGGTTAACATTTTAATCTTTGGGTTATACTTGGCTACCGAAATTTCGGCAGCACTTCCTCTGTAAATACAACAATCCCGAGATTCGACTCGGCTCAAAATAACCAACAACAACCCAACAACAACATCAACAAGCATTACACAACACACAATATGGCACAACTAGCCATCTTTCCGACATAACATGACATTTTTCATTCCGACCTTACATTTCCAAGTCAACCTTACCATTTTCATATTCAACACTTATCAAGATCATTACAACATAATTCGGAGGCATATCATATCGTTTTCACCAAATATTCATAGAGTATACACAATATACAAGTCCCCTACCAAGCCATATTTCACCTACAACTTCTAATCTTTTAGCAAACATATTCATGACATATTTTTATCTTCCAACATCATCAATGGTAATCATAATTTGCATCTTCCTACTTCCATTTCCACATTTACATAAGTTACAATAAACTTGCATGTTTTCCTACAACAACTTAACAACCAATTTTCCATAACAACAAGAACCATTATTCTTCCATTCATTTCACAATAACACAATTAACACACTAACAAAGTTTAGTTCACCTTCCATCATCAACATATACCACACGGCCACACACTATAATTTCCAACTTCCACTAATTCACTCAACTTTCATTTCTAATACAAATTCCACCATAACTATAACTAGATTACCACATAAAATTCAATTCATATTTCCTACATATTAACACATACTCACGGCCAACTTTCAAACAACACACCCACTTCACAAACTTCCATATTTTCATAAATTCTACTCATTTTCACATACCACAACATAAAGCAAACTTCATAACATAAGAAAATGAATTGATTCTTACCTTTTCTTCAAGTTCTTCACTTGCCACCAAAACTACTTTCTTGCCAAAATAATTATATCACTTTGTAGAGGATCTTGCACTTAGTAATAATCCCACAAGAAATGAATTTTTGAACCAAGGATTTAGCTCCAAGAATTTCTTCTTTTTTTTTCTTTCCTTTCCTTTACTTTCTTTCTCTAGCCGAATTGCTCTCTTTCTTTTTCTCTTGTTTGTTCTTGTTTTCTCTTGAAGTTTCTTAGGAGCTTATCCCTTAATATAATTAGTCACATGACTAATTAATGGACTTGGGCCAAAGGCCACCTTGGCCGGTTGGGCCTCCCTTGATTGGGCCTTATTTTCCATTTTTTTTTAGCCCAATTCATTATAATTCTTGTTTTGTAATTCCCGAAATAAATTTTCGAGATTCCAATTTTGCCCTTAGGCCTTCTCCAACGTTTACGCATCAATGATCCCATGAGTAACAACACACACCAATTGGAGTCAAAGTATGACCTTATTCTTTGAAATCGTAACTATTTCGCATTTTCCGAATATGCTAAAACACGGGATATAACAACATCACCGGTGCGCTCTGTATTTTCTGTACCTCTTCGGACATGCGATCTGTAATTGTAAAATAAGCATTTTTGTACTCTGGCTGACTTACTTACCTTCTGTACTCCTTCTGGTATATGGGACAGGTACGTCTGATTTGTGTCTGAGAAATAGGCGTCTGGCATTTTGACTAATGTACTTATCTTTTAGTCCTGTTTGTTTCAGTTATGGTTCTGTTTTCTGTATTGCATGCCTTACATGCTCGCACATTTTTCGCACGACCCCCCGTCTTCGGGGTCGCGTTTCATGCGCGCGAGTACTCCCGCATAAGTTGAAGTTATTATAGAAGATGTTCCGGCGAGAGATGGCAAGCTCCATTCTCCCGAGGGCTCGCCAAGTCGAGTTTGTTTGTTATGATTTCGGAGTTATGTTAGAGACTTTGCGGTGACGTCGTGGGTATTGGTTGTCGGTCCGTGCGCTCCGTCGGCCGATATGTTGGTCCGTGTTATATCCGAATTTTGTATGATTATAGATTTGTTCGAGTTGAAGGCTACGAAAAAAAAAATCTACTATGTATCTTATCTTATTTGATTTAAAAAGTTTGACGTGATTTTATGTGCAGCAACAGTCTGAGGGTTCGCTCGGCCCTAAATAAGGGTCGGGTGCCCATCACACCCTAGTAAGGTCGGGGTGTGACAACGACAAGGTGATTGCTATTGCTTACACTTCTAGACAGCTCAGGAAGCATGAGAAGAACTACCCAACTCACGACCTAGAGTTAGCAGCCGTGATTCATGCACTTAAAATCCGGAGACATTACCTATATGGCGTTCATATGGATATCTGTACAGATCATAAGAGTCTTCAGTACATCTTTAAGAAGAAGGAGCTAAACTTGCGGCAGAGGTTGTGGCTAGAGCTGCTAAAAGACTATGATATTGATATTTTATACCATCCAGGGAAGGTGAATGTGGTAGCTGATGCCCTCAGTCGCAAATCTATGGGTAGTTTGGCATACCTACGGGCTGGAAAAAGAGAGTTGGCTCGTGATTTTCATCAGCTAGCCAGTTTGGGGGTCAAAGTTGTAGATCCAGGAGATGCCGGAGTTACTATTTAGACTACAGCAACATCATCTTTAGTAGCCGAGGTGAAGAGGCACCAGTATGAAGACAGAGGCACCAGTATGAAGACCCTTCAATGACCCATTATAAAGATACAGCTCCGAAAAAGAAGAAATCACCATTTGGGGTTATCAAAGATGGAGTCCTCAAGTATCGAGAAAGGTTGTGTGTTCCCGATGTTGCGGGGCTATGTCAGGAAATTATGGGGGAAGCTCATTTCTCCTGCTATTCTATCCATCCTGGGTCAACAAAGATGTCCCACGACATTACAGCGATTTATTGGTGGGATGGAATGAAGAAGGATATAGCGTAGTTCGCCCAGTGTCCTAATTGTCAATAGGTGAAGATTGAAGATCAGAAGCCCGGTGAATTATTGCAGGCTATGGAAATCCCGACTTGGAAGTGGGAGGTGGTTAATATGGATTTTATTTCAGGCTTACCCCGATCTCAGTGTAAGTTTAATTCTATATGGGTAATTGTTGATAGATTGACAAAATCAACGCATTTTCTACCGGTCAGGACTACTTACACCGCCAAAGATTATGCAAAGCTTTATATTAAGGAGATAGTCTGACTTCATGGTGTTCCTGTATCCATTATCTCTGATAGGGGTAGCAGTTTGCGGTTAATTTTTGGAGATCTTTCAAGGAGGGTTTGGGGACTCAGGTGAATCTTAGCACAACATTTCACCCCCACACAGACGGGCAGGCTGAGCGTACCATTCAGACCCTTAAAGATATGTTAAGGGCATGTGTACTAGATTCTAGGGGAAATTGGGATGATCACTTGCCTCATATTGAGTTTGCGTACAACAATAGTTACCACTCCAGTATTCAGAAGGCCCCGTATGAAGCTTTGTATGGGCGGAAGTGCTGATCACCAATTGGATGGTTTGAAGTGGGAGAGAGAAAATTAGTAGGGCTAGACTTAATCCAGAAAGCAGTAGCCAAAGTTAACCTTATTCGAGATCGATTATGAACAGCCAAAAGCCGACAGAAGTCTTATGCAGATAATCGCCGACGACACTTGGAGTTTCAAGCTAATGATTGGGTATTCCTAAAGGTGTCGCCGATGAAAGGCATCATGAGATTTGATAAAAAGGGTAAGCTTAGCCCTCGATATATTGGGCCTTATAGGATTATTCGTAAAGTAGGCAAGGTAGCGTATGAGTTGGATCTACCTTCCAACTTAAAGTTCATACACCTAGTCTTCCACGTATCCATGCTTCGTAAGTGTGTCAGAGATCCGTCAACAGTTGTGCCCATCGATGATGTCCAGGTTACCGAACGACTATAATATGAAAAGGTTCCTATTGCAATCCTGGGCAGGCAAGTTCGGAGGCTAAGGACTAAAGATATAGCCTCGGTGAAAGTTCTTTGGAGAAACGATAATAAGGAAGAGCTGACTTGGGAGGCTGATGAAGATATAAAATCCAGGTACCCTCATTTGTTTCCACCCCCAGAAGAAGCTCAGACAGAGACGTCATTGTCTTCAGGTGCGTAACACTTTCCTTCTTATATTTTCTTGGTCGTGTGGGACTATTGTTGTCGTTGTTTTTATAGCCCTGTGAGGCACTGTATATTTTGGGCTGTTGTGACAGGATGGTAGTGGTACATTTATGGGGGAAACTCTGGCGAAATTTTCATAGAATTCCTAAAAGTTTAACATTCGAGGACAAATGTTCCTAAGGGGGGGAGGATCTTACATTCTGAAAAATTTCGCGTTACCAAGGCTGTAGACGGCTTAGTATGAGCTCAAGGGAGAGTAAAGTTATACAAGGATTAGGGATGAAGATTATATTATATAAGTATAAGAATAACATATATATGACATTTGGAGACCGTATGGTGTAAATCAGTTAATACGTTACTTGATGAATAACCCTCGTAACCGTAAGTAAAGGTGGGGCCCATATGTTGGGGCTTTATAAAGGACATAAGAAAAGTTATATGAGTAGTAAATGGGAAGTGAGCAAGTCTTAAGAAGGACCCTTAAGCCGAATATGGGCATAAGCCCTCCAAAAGGATGATTTAAGGATACGTTTTTAGATGATCCGACTTAAAGAGGCCAAAACGCCATTATACGTTTGGAATTTGGAAACACACCAAAAATATAAGTTTTAGATAATTGAAATAGATTTCCAACTATAGGTCGTGGGCCCTCATAAAATATCGGAATCAAGAGTTATGATCTTTTTACTAAACGAACGCGTAGGCAGTAAAACAAGCCTGCGCGAATGTGCCCAAAGCCCACGCGAACGCGCTGAGGAAATTTTAAGTTGATTTGGGCAGTTTCTGGAAATTACACCCTTCATGTTCATAGTGGTAAAACCTATGGTTTCCTAGTCGGGTATGCCCTTGGAATAGAGACCCGAGCCTGAGTTTGGAGGTAGAAAATGTCTTACCCCATGTACAAGGGTACCAAAGATATATTTCTAGCAATTTATGGAGTTAAAAGTTGAGCGAATCGAATCGACGTGATCTGAACTGAATAAAAAAAAATCTGCAGAACACTAGTCATCGTCGACGGGTCGTCGACATGCTCGACGGACCGTCGATGTGCAGCGTTGATAGGATCCCAAAGCCTTGCATCTGCAGGCGCAGGTTGACGGATCAAGTCGACGGACCATCGACATGTCGACGGGCCGTCAACCCGCTCGTCAAATAGGACGCGGTAGCCTTTTTGGCTTCCAAGTATAAATAGGTGGTCCACGACCCTATTTCATATTTTCCTCCTTGCAAAATCAGAAAAACGCTAAGATATTCTCTCCCAATATTTTCCATCATTTTAGTGAAGCTTTGACAAGACCCCGACCTCGTAAACCCGAGATGGTGAAGAAGAAGGTTGCTTCTAGGGTTTCTTCAAGTTGTGGAGTTTAGCGAGTTGAAGTTGGAGTGATTCTTGGGATTCTTGACCCCTCAAGGTATGTACATGATTTCTATCTTTGTATTTAAGTTGGTTATCAAGAGTTTTAGTGATATTAAGTGAAGAGGGGATAGTTGTGGAAGTGGTAAGTGGATGAAAGACAAGATTGTGACTTAGGGTTATTTTAAGAGATGATTGGGAATGGATTTGAATATATTTTGATATATATATATATATATATATATATATATATATATATATATATATATATGTTGTCATTGTTGATGTGAGTATTGTAGTTGATGTGGGATCGAATGAGGAGTTGGAGAGTTGTAAGCTCACAAAGGAAATTATTATCTATAGTTCATTGAGCTTTATACGTATTTGAGGATGGTTAGTAAGCAAAGTAAATATCCTAATTAAGCCCTATGTTACCTTAATTGTAGATTTACAAGTTCAAGAGGTAAAGGTTGGGCGATTGGAGATACTCCAAGGTATGTTAAGGTCATTCCTTTCTTCTTTTGGCATGATCCTATGATATGATCCAACAAGCGAGTAAGCGAGATTTCATATTACTCTACTCTTAGAAGTATTAGGAGTACTTCAGTCTTTGATGTTCATATACCCCATTTATGAGTAATCCTTTTGTCCATGGGTCCAGTCTTATGTGGCCAGTTTTGTGCATACAGTTTATTCATGCGTTACATTCATTATATATTAGGTATATTGACCCGTGACTAGAAGGCATTATATACGCACACATATTAGGCGTTATATACGCGAATATTAGATATATGTAAAATATGAGAAGAGATATAGGCGTTATATACGCATTACTACTATTATGATGATATTGATTATCGCCACAGAAGAGCCAATATGATATGATGAGATGCCATAGAGGCTTCCAGGCGTTATATGCGCACATACATCAGGCGTTGTATACGCACTCATATAGATGCGCGACTATCATGGATAGGTATGAGCATGCATATTATGTGCCCACAGAGGCATTGTTAGTTACGCAGATTTATGCAGATTTAGGCAGATACTAATTCATACAAGTACATGCAGTCAGTCATTTCAGTTATGAGTTCAGATTTTATCCATGATTCTTATGTATATACGTTGTTCTTATGCCTTACATACTCGGTACATTATTCGTACTGACTTCGAGTTACTCGGGGGGGGGTCGCGTTAATGCCCGCGCATATGTGGAGACGTACGGTGGTCCAGCCTCGCAGACCTCTAGATCTAGCAATGGGCCGCACGCTCCATTCGATCCGAGCGCGCCGCTTTGGTATGCCTCTTTGAGACGTGTATGCATATGGGCATGACGGGGCCCTATCCCGTCCTTTCTACGCCTTTTATTCTAGTAGAGGTCCGTACGCTTATATGTAGTAGTCGTGATGATGTAGCCTTGTCTCGCTTCTATTCTTTTGTGTACATTATATGCAGCAGCCTAGCTGGCTTGCACTATTCTTCCGCATGTCGTATATATATATGCAGATTGTACAGAGTTCTGATGTTTCCCTTTTATGAGATTAGTTTAAGCCATTTATGGGCTTTTAATGTTCAGTATGTTTTAGTTACGTGTTTAGGGGTGTTTGGTCGCTAGAGGTCAGACTCCCGCCACGGCTCATCGTTTTGGGTCGTGTGTGCTAGTATCGAGCGGCTTTCGTCCCTAGGGTTGTCTACAGACCGTGTCTAGTAGAGTCTTGTTTATGGGCGTGTTGTGCACCACACTCATAAACAGGAAGCTACAGGACATTTAGGATGATGTCATTCTTTCTCTTTTAGATTGTGCGATAGAGCCATGTGTTAACCGTTCGCTTTCTAATAAGCTGTTCCGATTTCAGCGATGCCCTGCAAGAAAGCTACAGCTGCCCAGAAGGGCAAGAGGGTGGCCAGTGAGGCCACTAGTCATACTCAGCAGGCCACGAGGGCCCAGGAAGAGATTCAGAGTGAGGGGCCGTCTAAGACATCGCATACCCCGCCTCAAGCACAAGCCCCAATTCCTCCGCCTGATGCAGAGGCCCAGGATGTATGAGATGCTGTACGGTTGTTGATCAGATTAGTAGTGCTACGACCCAGCTCCGTGGGCCGCGACTGATGTCCTACTTGGACACCCCAAACACACGTACATATTAACTCGTCATATTTTATCTAACTCAAACTTTCATATTAATTATCTCAAACAGATTAAAAGCAAATATTATCTTAAGCGGTCGCGCGTGCAAAAATTATCATATCATAGTCGAAGGGGGGCGGCGAATACACATCGCCGAATGTATATACACACATATACAAAAGTACGGCCATTTAGGCCGCATCCAAATCCGATAGATCGGCGGAATATACATCGCGCATACATGCACGTATACGGACAAATGGGCCGTTTTGGCCATAGAAGAACGGACCGTCGTAAGACACGATTGTAAACAAACGAACACACACATGACCCATGACCCACATATATGACTACAGCCTCTACAAATCGAAACAAAACATATGACGGGACGGGCCCCGCCGTACCCCAAATAATCAAATATACAAAAGCATAAACATCACAGAGATAGGTACCAACATACGGGCTCCTGACCAAAAGAAGCACCCCCGTAATAAAGGCACGTGTGGCCTACACTGCGTATC
>NW_026715472.1:0-20338 GCF_029784015.1 Lycium ferocissimum | reverse complement strand
TTGCGGGGTTTTGGGCAACGTAAGTCGTTGAATCGATTTTGTTGAAAGTTGTTGAATGATGTAAAGAGGAGTTAATAATGTTGTATTGCCTTTCAGATTGATTATTAATGTTGCTAGGTTGGTTGTTGTTGTTGTTGATTTGGCCGAGTTAAATTCTCGGGGTTGGCCTATTCTGGGAAATGCCGCCCAAGTGCAGAATTAAGGGCTAATTTGGAATTAAATGCCTAAATGCCTATGGCTAATGTTTGGCATATTATGACTTGTTTGTAGACCTTGGGCAGTCCGAGACGTAGGTTGGATTTATCTTGAGTTTGAGCTAGCGTTGAGTGCGTACGAGGTATGTAAAGCTCAATCCTTTCTTCTTTCGGCATGCTTTAGTTTCAAATAGGCTATGACACGAGCCTCGAGGAAATTCGATTCTCGTAATCCGAGCATGTTTATGACTCTTATCCGTTTCTTGGAATTCGTATGTTGATATGATTAAATATTGGCTTTTATGTTTTTAAAATATTTGATTTTCAACTTTTGCATAAAAAGTTTGGCTTTTAAAAAGTTCCGTAACTACGAACGCTCGTATCTTTCACAGAAAGGCTCGGATTGCCTCGATATGCTCGTAGGTGATTATATGGTGTATGATGAGTATGTTTTTCATAGGCGGGCCCGACTCGGGTCGACACCCGTCCGTGGGTCCCGCGACTCTTCTTTTGTAATCCTGACAACTTTTAAAAGAATTTGATTTGGTTATTATTCCGATTTCTAAGTATGGTCATTTTACTTATCATTTGAGTCTATGATAATGATTTTATGCATATGGTTACTCACGATTCCATTCGTGCATTACATTATATCTTTCGCCGAGTCCCGGCCGGTTCGTTATCGCGCGCACTATGATATACTCCGGTGTTATCTTGTGTTTATGGTTCACCGAGCCTCTCGCTAAGGGCCGGTTCCGCTTATATTTGGTGTTACGTCGTGTACGGCGTTATGTCGCATGATAGTGTGACGGGGATACGGAGATTTGAAACCTTCTGGTGTTATGCTATGTTATGGAGCCATCGACGGGCGGGCGACCATATTTTCTGAGCCTTATGAATGACTTGTATTTTTTTTTCGAAAGTAAACATTTTGATATTTTGGAAACGCATTTTACTTTCTGTACTTCTGTTCGAGTATGATTCAGATTTGTATACTATATCTTCGCTTGCATACTCGCACATATTTAAATGTGACATCGACCTTTCTTCTGGCCGTTTTATGCCGCGGTACGCACGCGCCGCTTCGGTGATCCACCGTGTAGGACACCCTCTCAGTCGTTTGAGTGCCTCATTCCTAGAGCCACATTTTGGTATATATTCGTTCGTTGCATTTGTATATATTGGTTCGAGGTACGGTGGGCCCCGTCCCGTCATATGATTACGTTTGTCCGTTTAAGGTCCGTGGACATGTATGGGGTTATGCCCATTCTGCATGATTGTGTTTGTATGTTGTATGTTCTGGGCGATTCCATTCGCCGTGGCAGCCTCGTCGGCTTGCATTTGTATATGTTTTGGGCCGTTGCGCCATTTGATAGCCTTGTCGGCTTCTGATATAGATATATGGCTGTGTTCGAGATATGTTTGCGATAGTTTGATATAGTCTGAGACAGCGTTTGATATTTGTGTCTGTATAAGCCATCTGTTTGCGACTCGGATTTATGAATGTGTTTGGGTGCCCAATTCGGGCACTAGTCACGGCCTACGGGGTTGGGTCGTGACAACAAGGATGTGATACCATTTTTGGCTCCCTTTGATCTAATGATTAGGGAAGGAAGAAAATACTAGTATGGATACTTATCTCGCATTTTCTCACCCCATAGGCATATGAGGTATGCCATGGCAACCTTTTATTTGGAAGAAGACATTATGAACCAAGTAAAACCTTGCCCTATGTCTCCTTCTCTCAAAGTCCCTTTAAAAGACTACCTCACTTACCAAGTGGTTTACAAAAGATATGTATCCACCCTATGACCTTTTCAACCCTTTCATTTGTATCAATCTCAATAACAAAAAGGAAAAGACAAATCACATTTACAACTTATCCACATGAGACTTTGATAAGATCTAACCTAGGAAACCCTAGATTTGACAACAAAAACAAGAAAAATCAAAAACAAATGATGGATGAAGAATGATGGAAGAACATAGTATATATACACCTAAGCAGCAAGAAATCTATGGACAAGAAAGGGTATGCAACCCCCAACCCTTCAAATCGGATTATCAAACCCTAGAACCTACAAAATTCAATCAACAAACACTCAAATGAATCAAACGTGAGCAACATATGAATTCGATATATATCAATATCACTACAACTAGGAAGCAACACTTAGTTATCCAACCAAACAATCTATATTAAACTAAAGCTATTAACTAAACAATCTCTCGAAGAGTTTCATCATTCAACATAATCTAATTGTAAATGAGGTCAAACCTCCTACTTATACTACTAGCAATATAGACACCTAACTATTACATTATTGCCATGAGAGCCTAAGAAAAGGTCTGTCAGCTTAGTTGATGTTGGCTTGAAATTTGAAAAGGCTCCTTCTTGCACATATAGCCATCATCCGATCTCAAAGCTTGCAAATGTGACCATTTGCATACGTGCCAACTTTTGCACGTCTAGCCACATTTGCGTTTCTATTCTCATATGCGCCTTTGAAATCATACTTTGAGAACCTTCTTTTCTTGTAGCTTCTTCTCCCATTCCTCTCCAAGCTACTTTCCATACTTCATAGGCCTTCTTATAGGGTTTGTATGCCTCTCCATAGGTCTCCAATGCTCCTTTGGTCATCCTCCTTGGCTTGAATAGATTGGAGTCCCATGCCTCGTCTTATGCGAGCCTTCAAATGAAGTGCCTAGTAGGGTCATATCGACTTCACCGAGACAGATCATTTCAATCCCTATTTAGTCCTATTTCACCCTCAAGTTCACACTAAGGTCATATTCACAATGTCAAGCCTCACATAACATGATCTATACAAGTTTAATTGTAATAACTAACTAAACCTTTATCGCACACTTGTACCAACCGGAAATAACATATTTCAACCCTAAAAATAGGACAAGACATTACTATCCCTTGTTTTTGTCTATGATCAACAGTACCAATATCTAAATGCAATTTTATAAAATAATATAGGCACCATGAAATGACCTCATTTCCCGTTCATATCAAGTTTACCCTTCCACTTTTATTCTTCACCCCCCCCCCCCCCTTTTTTTTTTTTTTAAAAAAAGGGCTAAAATGGTCCATCATATGGAAACACAACATACTCAATGACATGTAAACAATAAATATAACTTACTACCTTTCTTTTATTTTTTTAATCACTCTTAAAGGCATTAAGGGGTTCTCAACTCCACTTTATTTTTTGGCAAGCATTTTCCATTTGTATAATCGAAGTCAAATTTGGATTATAAGAGCACACCCTTCATTTTAAAAACTGCATAGGCCCTTTTATATCTTTTACACATGAATCGATTTCACGAAGAAACAAGATCTTGATGAATAGGCCCACAAGAGGCTCATTAAGACTACATATTTAAGTTAACGAGCGCTTCACAAGGCTATTGTACACTCGTAACCTCAACGTCTTTAGTTAATCCACATTTTAGTTAACAAACATCTTGTTTTAAGAGCATCTTCACATCCGGGTGGTTAAGCCCTCCTAATCTAAACTATGTGATAGTCATGATCCACTAATCTCAAAACTCAATTACCACATCATTTCAAAGCAATTTTAAATAACCATAATTCAAAACCAGCTTACATTTTTCATTTTTTTTCCAGGTTAGGCCTAGAAAATCTCTTCATTTAACTCACATTTACTCTATTCCATATGACCCTATCTTTAACAGGTCTAACTAGAGTGAAAACAAACTAATTACAAGTCACAACTTGGTTTAATCCCTTAAGATCAACAAACAACCAAACAAACCTCAGGCTAAATTATCAGGAACAGATACATGTTACCATATTGATCATTCGGGTAAAGCATAAAGTGAAAACAAGTAAAACATAGCTACATCAACATCTTAAACTAAACACATAGCACTTAATTACAACTAAACTAACATTAAGACAAACGAATTAAATGAAATAAATAAAATAGTAAGTAATTAACTCGTTTGATGTACAATAGGAGCAAGAATGGACTTGGAGCCTCCCGTGCTTCCAATTGTCGAACTCGGCACAAGAAACGCAAAACTAAATAAAATTTTGAACTAATGACCCAACTTCACAAATCTAAACAAAATTTTACGAAAGCTATTATCTCGAGTGGTTTTCTCGAAATTCAAGCTATGTGGTTTTTTTCTCTCCTAACTTCTCCCTTTTTACGCGAGGACTGGTTCTATTTATAACCCCAAAACTATTGAAACCCTCAAAACCAACGATGTGGGACGTGCATTTTGAGATGTAAAATATTGATTCATGAAACCTATGGCTAGGATTAGTAACAATAAACATGCACGGTCAAATTTGACTGTTCTGGTCGATCCGACCCAACATCTCATGGACCAATAAGAATCGATCTTCCAAAATTCAAATACAACAACAAAATTGCCAAAATATGTGGCGTTTCACTCAGAAAAGTGAAAAAGAGGTGTGTTTTGCCTTGTTTAGGCATCGTTTGGGTAGAGAGAAGGTGGAAAAGGATGAAGTAGCATTAAATGTTACCCGTTCTAGGCGTGCAAAGATTGGTGAAGGATGAATTTTTTTTTATCACCATTTTTGGCAACGAAGGCAGAGAGAGGAATGGAATTGGGATGGTCGCTAGGTTTTGAACCCTAGCCTTAGAAAGGGGAAAAGCACCCTTGGTGGGTCGCTCAACCTAAGCGGGGAGAGAGTATTATATTTTGCATTTGGGCCGGTTCAAGGGGGCTAGGCTCGTCTCGGCCAAAAATAAAGAAAAGAAGAGTAGGCTCTTTATGTATATGATATACGTAAACATGCGTATATCAAGTTGTATATACACATACGTAGGTAAGGGCGGGTATTTTAACAAAATAGACAAGTACTCAAAATAACTAATTATTAATCGTAGTTAACTAATCATGGTCAAATTAGATGTAATTAATTTAAAACATGACTAATAAAAATTCATTTTTACAAACATGGCCTCGCTTGGTTTTAAAGCTAAATAGTTATTACAATTATGACCTTTTTATCTAACCAATTGCAATAATATCCGGACAAATCTTAATCCAATTAATTATTTTAATTATGGCCTTATTTTATCCTAATTAACCAATTAAAACTAATTTTTGCGCTAATGACTCAATTGATTTGCCAATGGATTTGGTCATCTCAATTAAAACCACTAGAGGCTAAATTTTGCCAAAATGACCCCAACCGTCTTAAACCATGAATTGGTTAATTCAAATGTGGTCATGCAAGTAAAAATTAAATACTTAAAACCAATTTACAATAATGACCCTCTAATTAGCTAATTACTGGGCGATTGAGACTAAAGGAATTCATTAATTTCAAGCAATTATGCAAATACCGCGAGAATTAAGATCGAGAGGTAAAATGTTCAATTCCTTTAATTACTCAAACACCTTGGATTAAATTGTCACGACCCATACTACGAAACGCGATAATAATATCCGGCTAACCACCGAACACCTCTCACTTTACCGCTATCCGCTATCATTCATACTATATGCTCATGTTCATATAAGAAAAAGCGTCATTTTCTGTAATGCACTTGCTTTTATAAACATAGGCCCTTCTGGCGATATCAAAATAATAATAATATATACGCACACATACACAAAAGCCATGGGACAGTACTACCCACACCGCGTATCTACGAGCTCTACTAGAACACCGAACATATGGACGGACAGACCCCGCCGTGCCCGAAATACATGTACACAAAATAATGTCTCAAATAGCACCTCCGAAATAAGTGTGAGGGCTTCCGTAACTCTAGCTGCCTCATCGTAGATCCGCACCGTCTCCTTGTCTACCCGCGGCCATGAACACGTCAAAAGCGGACGTCGCACGAATATTGTACCGAGTATGTAAAGCATGGCTTGATAAAAGATAGAGAAATATAACGGTAATATATGAAATGACATAAGATGGAAGACATTAACATTCTCTTCATAGTACTTTTACCGTTTCGCGTAGGGACGTTCCATGTTCTATTCACCCCGCTCGTATACATAAATTCATTACCTTTCTTACTTACCTTTCATATCTATTCACTTGTCATACTCATGCTCGTGTCACGTGCTTTGCACATACCTAGCCCTCATCGCACTTACATGGTATTAAAGATATCCGTACTCTAATTGTCCTTGTCATACATAAAAGATACCTGCTCGTAAAGATGTCATATGCTTACCTCGTCTTCGTACTCACATGAACGTGATGTAAATGGCATAATCATACATATAACCTAATTACAATAATGGAAATATCATACATGTATCATACTCGTATTCGTATAGGTCGGTATCATTCATACCTCGGCCTTCCCAAGCTCGATAGGCTTGATGGTATACGTACTCGCCCTCTTGGGCTCGATGAGCTTAATAGTGTCGCGTACTCGGCCCTCATAGGCTCGTGCACTTGGTAGTATTCGTACTCGGCCCTCCGGGCTCGTCATACATATGTACATATACATCACATAGTGGTATCATGACCTTAACATATCTAGTCATAATCTTGCATTCATACATACACATACATATACTTATCATAATGTCGCATCTATTTATACACATTTGATCATTATCCGTATTCGGCCCCATAGGCTCGACAAAGATATCGTATTCGGCCACGCAGGCTCGACCACATCACATATATCTCATATCGTACATGCACCATAGGTTCATTACTATTTCTCGTTTCATAGTCATGATGTAGCTTTGTTTTACTCTTAGCGTCATCATATGCTTATCATAATTCATCATAGTACGCTTATCATCATATAGCTATCATAATTCATCATATCATATATATACATAATCGTAATAATCGCCGACCATGTAGGTGCGGTGTAATAATCAATATCATTAGCATCATCAATAGCTCGCGTCCAGCATCCCCGCGCTCCTGTGATATTATCTCATGCCGCCCACTAGTGGTGTCCGCCCATGCCATTTGGCCATGGGCGTGTATAAACGCCCTCGCCCTCGCGTGACCGCCCGCCATATAGGCGCTGTGATATCATCATATACTCATTACATCATGCTTATCATAACATGCTTATCACAACTCATCATGGTATGCTTGACATCATATACTTATCACAATACATGCATAGGGACTCTTAGTCGTTCATACTTTATCGGGGCGACGTAAGGTCGTGGACCCCCGATGTCATTATGAGCATTCTTACGTATTCGCCTCACCTTGATGGAACAAGCATAAGGTGAGTGTGCACAATGATCAATATCATTAAATTACATAAATGTCATCATTAGCTTCTTAGAGGCATCATATCATAGGCTATAGCATTTCTAGACTTTAGCTTCGCTATCATCATTTTCGTATTCATCTTATATTTCTTATCTCGTATAGCTATTCATGAATGAGGATCTTTACTTTCTTAGAGATAGGAACATTCATAGTGAAGAAGGAAATTCATGTTGTAGGACTCATGCCTTGGAAGAAAAGACTAGCCTCACATACCTTGCTATTTAGCTACTCCATTGCCGGCTCGTCCTCCTTCGATGCTCGCGTCTTTACCTTCAAGAGGGTTCGTATCGTGTTCATTAGCTAATCAATTATAAGAACGTACTTCTTAGGGCTAAAGAAAATCGGACAAAATCTCCTTTGCTTATACTACTTTCCGCCATATTCTATATCAACTCCCCAACATTCATAATAATCATCACAATATCGTTAACAACAATCGTCATTCATTCATCTTATTTGCATTTCATAATCTCACTTCAATTTCCCATAATCATGACTAAAAATCCATCGTCGTATTCTTTCGTATCCAATGCTTATTTCATGTTCTATAGGTCATTTACAACATATTTATATCATCAACATATTCATTTCCACGATTCAATCCACTACTAATCACTAATGGCATTATTCATCCATTTAATGACCCATTTGTTGTACTCTTCCACAATCCATGAATCTTAACTCAATAATACTACAAATAGCATGTAAAGTTCATGAAACTTACCTTAAATGATGGAGGAATAAGCTTGGTGTGGGGATTCACCCTTAGCACCAAAACCCTAGTTTAACTCTCTTGGGATTTCTTGACTTGGAAGACTTTTAATGGGTTTCCTTTACTTGATTCTCTTGATTTCTTGTTATCGGTCCTTGATTTCTAGGGATTTCTCATGGATGAAATGTTTGGAACTCTCTAGAGGTTTCTTGAAGAAAAATGAGATGAAATGAGCTTAAGTCCGTTTTAAAAAAACCCCAAAAATCTGATCTTTAATGAATTATGGTCGGGATGAACAAAGGGTCGTAAAGCACCCTATACGGACCGTATTCCGCTTACGGTCCGTCCTCCATGCACGTATTTAAGCTTAAGAAAAACAGAAAGTTTGGTTGAGGAATGTGGCAGTTTACGGTCTTGTTTACGGGCCGTATACTAGTTTACGGGACGTATAGTGTGGTCGTATTTAAGCATATCAAAACAAAGGTATCCGGAGATCATGGCAGCTCACGACCCAAATTACGGGCCGTATTTCGATTTACGGTCCGTCTTCCAGTTTACGTCCAACTGGCCAGAATGCAATTCTGCAACTTTTCACTGTACGCTCACGGGGAAATTTCCGAGGTGTAACATAAATAAAATAAATCATTTGTTAATTTGACTTTTCAAAAATTTAGCAATTAAGTGAATAATTTTTCAAAATTGTTTTGACTTTGATTAATTCTAACAAAATATTTCATAAATGTCATAAAATACCAATTATCAACTAAATAATTTTTAATGCAATAAACCGCTTAACAAACTTAAAGAGGTAAAGTGTTGGCCTAAACAATTTTATAGAAAATTATTTAAGCTATTTAAGATGCATGGTTTATTTTATTTATTATCCAAGAACTCCGAGTAATTAAAATAAATTACGGGAGGTCAAAAATTAGGTGCCAACAATTGAGCCCCCTTAGAATTTGAATCAAAACCTGAATGTTTGACTTGGACTTATAATGTGAGCATGAACATCCCGCTTTCCTTTTATATGTCTGCCTATGTACTGCATTGTTAGAGCTTGTCTAATGTTGGTACGCTACCTCTGAGAATTTGATCATGCTGTAATGAAAGCTAAGGTGTCAGTACTGTAAAAATGAACTTAGAATTGAATATGTTTAACTATTGTTTTTGTGTGTGTCTTTCCTTCTTCTTGAATAGCATTGGTTTCTTTCAGAATGTTTGATTGTTTCCATATTTCAAGACCTAAGACAAGGTGCTATGAACTGAATACTTATTGTGAAAACTCTATAGTCTCATCCCAAGATAGTTGGGTCAGTAAAAACCTGCTTGCAAATGATCATTGTTGAATTTCTTTGAGTCCATAGCTAAAATTGTGAAGTTTGACCTATATGATTTAATGCTATTGATTGACTGTTTGGTATCCCATATCTTTGAGAATAACTTGTTCCTCTTTCTGGTAGCTATAACTAGGACATTTAAGCTGTATATGTATTTGTTGAAAGTGATCTAGGCATAGCTTGACTTGATTGAATGCTTATGCATGTTTATAACAACCTGTGGAGCTAAAAATGACTTAAAAGATCATGTACTGATGCTTTGATCCATTCTGCTACTTCTATGTGGGCCCAACCGTACCTTCAAAGATGAAAAATGATTCCCATTTATGTTTAAGTGATCCTTTTTGGCTATAAGCACATGTACTTGCATCTATTTGGGCACCTAGTTATAAAATAACTTAAGTAACAGGTTTCTTATAATCGTAAAGGACCTAGAGTGAGTTAAAGTCACATGACTAGGAATGAACCCTTTTAAAAGGTGCCCTGGAGAGAAGGTAAAGGGAGAACCAAGCATTGCTTGGTTCATAACACCTTCCCTCTACATAAAGGGCACCATGGCATTTTCCATGGTCTATGGGGCATGTCCACTTAGTCCTCTGTGATTATGAGAAATCCAAGAACATAAAGACAGGAACCTTGAATGCCTTTTATGAATGACCTTCCTAGTTTTGAATAATGGACTCAATTACACCATGTGTTTGAATGGGACATGAAATAAGGGGGAAGGTCTAATCGGGATTTTAAACTCCGAACCTTAAAACACTGAATCTTTTGTGTATCTTTGGGACTGCTTGCCTTCTCGCTTGCTCAAAGTGTGTATGAAAATAAAGTTGCTCTAATTAAAGATCGTATATCTTAGACTATAAATAGGAGACTTGTCTCATTTTTCATTCCTTAGCTTGAATATTGATGAAATTGAGTGTATTAGATTGTTAAGTAGTTTTTAGCTAATATAGATTGTTTGGCTTAATTAATTAAGTGTGATTTTTTAGTTGTGCCTTGAATTATTTTTCATTGAATTTTCCTAGGATTGCTCATTTGTGGATTCAAGTTGAGTTAATTCTTGAAATTCAAATTGCTTAGGTTTTTAGTATTTTGATTCCAATTGAAAGGGGTTAGGTTTCATATACCCAACCTTGTTCATAGAATCCATCCTAAGGGTCTAGTATCTATCCATCTACCCTTCTCCCATCTCTATTCTTCATCCACCCTTTATTTTGATTTTTCTTATTTTTTAGGTTTTCTAGAGTTTCCTAGGTTGGATCTTATGATTTGGTATCGCAGCAAGGTAGAGGATCATTCTATTGATTCTTCAATCCTTGATCTAGAAAAGTAAAAAAAAAAAATCAAAAATTAGTGTTTTGTTGTTTTGTTGTTGGATTTGAGGTTAGAATTGAGTTTGTTACTATCAACAACCTCTAAATCCGAAGTTGCAAGTGATTTGGTTAAGTTTGGAATGAATCACCATTGTTGAGCTTTGAAGCTTTGAAGAGCTCAAAAGTGGGTTTGGTGATTGCGTTGAAATTGAAGCTAATTAATTAGTGGGCTTTGTTCTCCATATCAAAGGGAGCTTAGATTTGAAGATTGAAGGAAAAGTGAGTTGTTTTGGTCCTAGATTGCATTTGGGTGTTCTTGGTGTTCATAAGAACATTCATATCTTCACATTGGAGAAAAAGACCCGAGGAAGGTTTCATCCAAAAGTATTTCCAAGGATAAGTGGAGAGTTGTTTGTTGGGCCAAAAAGGGCAAGTCCTAGGTTGTGTGGGCCCAAGACGTCATCAGATCCAAGAGATTTGGCCTAAAATTCAAGAAAAAGTCGTGCAAAAAGAGGTAACTGAAGCAAAGTACGTCCAAGCCTCCTTAGGCGTACATTGAAGTCCTTCACGTCCTTTGTGGACGTTCTTTCACAGAATTTCCAGTAAGCATGGAGGAAAATACGGAAGAAGTACGAGATAGAGGGTAGCCCGTACATATAAGCATGGGACATACTTATTCCGCCCCCTTGGGCGTACATTTCTATAATTTTCCAAAGAAGTTTGCCAAAGGTTGCGTATAAGTATGGGAAGCAAAGGGAAGGGCATACATACAAGAATTAGACGTACAATTCCCTTGTTGAAGGTCCTACATTGCCTTGTTGGACGTACATCCAGTCCATTCTTCAAAGAATTGGACGCACATTACAAGACCTTGGACATACATTCAAGGTAAACTCGTATCGTGATTCAAGTTCGATTCCTTTCATCTTCATCTCACTTCTTTGATTCTTACAACTATTTAACAACTAGTAATCGATCTTATTAGTTGCTAACTAGTTCTTGAGTCCGAATTCATTTTGTGCTAATTCTTTGATAAGATTCGATTTGGGGAAAACACCAAATCAATCACAAAAACGCGAATTAAAGGATAATAAGAAATCGATGAGAATTGAAGAAAAGGAATGAGAAATAGAGGATAAAAGCTAGACACTAATGCTAATGAATCTATGGACAAACTTAGTGAAACCTAGACCCTTCTAATTGGATTCAATCAATAGAACCTAAGCTATTTGAAATCAAGGCAAGAGATATTCAAATGAAGTGCACAAATGAACAACTCTTCATGAAATCAATGGAAATGAGGTTCAAAACCAACAATGGAATCCACCATTAACTATCCTAAATCCTAAAGGCTATTAAGCCAAACAAACTAACACCCATTTAGAATGTTCAATACACAATTCATCCAATCTAACTAATGAAATGAAAGACAAGTTATCTATACAAGCTAAGTAAAGAAGACTACTAGGCAATTACAAAGCTACCCTTAATGAAGTAAGGGCCTTGTTTGGCTAGTCTTCTTAGTGTAGTCTTCAATTCAAGGATTGACTTTCAATGGCCAAACACGTCCCTTCTTGCATAGATGGCCCTCTAATCAACCTTGCATGCATCAACTTCTTGCGATCATAACCCTCCTTATGCAAAGTAGCCACTTGTATAAATAGCCATTTGCGCAAATAGCCTGTTACACCTCGCATTTTGTGCGTATTCGGAAAGATCGGAAGTAATTCGGAATGGTAGGAGTTAAGGTTCCAATTGGATTCTACTTAGTGTGCATGTGACGTTTAAGGAAATATTGACGCGGAAATATTAAGGAAGGTTAAGGGCAAAATTGGAATCTCGTAAATTAGTCCCGTGAATTTCCGAAAGCGATCCGTCATCAATTGGGCTTAAAACAAAAGTTGGAAAATTAGGCCCAAGAGAGGAAGGGTGGCCGGCCATGTATGGCTTGGCCCAAGCCCATGTCACATGGAAGTCATGTGACATTTAATTGGAAGAGATGACATGTATATATACATGTTCACCCTTTGGAATATTCAAGAAATCAAAAGAAAAATCAAGAAGAAAAAAAGAAAGGCCTTTCGGCCGAATAAGAAAGAGAGAAAAGAAAGAAGAAAAAAAATTCTTGGAGCTTGCTTGTTGGTTCAAAACTTGGTTCTTCTTGGATTCATACTAAGTTTAAGGTGCTCTTCAAGTTGGTATAATTATCTTGGCAAGAAAGTGTTTCTTTTGGGCAAGGAGAATTCATTGAAGAAGGTAAGAATCTCATATTTTCTTTTATGTTATGGAAGATTTATGAAAGTTAGAATAAGAGGAATTGCATGGAAAGCATGGAATGGTGAGTTGTGTGTGCGTGCGAGCCGTGTGTGTGTGTATATATATATATATAAGTGGCCGTGTGTGTGCATGGTTGTGTGTGAAGATGTGTTGAATTTTATGTTGTACTCTAGTTGTGTTTATGATGGAATTCATGTTGGAAATGAAAGTTGAACAAAAATGGAATGAAGTTGGAAAAAAATGTATGTGGCCGTGAGGTGTATAGTGATGAACAATGATGAATTTATTTTGTTTAATATGTTAGTTGCGTTGTTGTGATCTTTATAGAGTAAAGGGAGGTTTAACGATTTAAGTTTGGTGTTGGAATGGCTTATATGTTGTTATAAGAAGATATGTGTTCTAACGTAGCTATGATGGAATTACGAAAATATATTGTTTAAGTGTTAGTTGTGATTGTTGTTAATGAATTTGAGAAATGATAAGGTGTTATGAACATGTTGGTTGAAGAATGGAAGTTTTAGACGAGTTATGGTTTCGGTGGGAAATTTATATATTTTGCGAACAATATGAAAAATTATGTGTAATGACTTCAAATAATGTTGGAATGGTCTTGATGATTAATGAGTATGAAAATATTGATATTGGTTTGGAAATGTGAAATTAGTTTGGAAGTTGTCGCGTTATGTAGAAAGAAGACTCTTTGTGTTCATGTCGATTCTAGTCGATGATTGATGTTGTTGGTATGGTTGTTGTTGACATTCGAGCCGAGTTGAATTCTCGGGGCGTCGTATTTATAGGGGAAGTGCTGCCGAAATTTCGGTAGCTAGATAGAAACCAAAGATTGAAATGTCAACTTGCATGAATAGTAACTGGTAAAGATGACCATTTGCAGATTTCTGACGAAACGAGATTGGAGTTTCGACGAGCTTAGCAAGCGCGAAAGGTATGTAAAGCTACCCCTATTCTTTCCTTGGCACGTCTTAGGTGTACTAGGCTTGACTTTGGACCTCGGGGATAATCCTACTCCTCGGAATCTACGTTCGAATTTAACCCTTTTTCCCCGCAGAATTGAATCTATAAGGTTGTAAATGGTTAGGAATGTCATAAAACCCCTAGAACTCGTACAAATGGAATCCGATTACCTTAAAACCCTTACTAATGATGTTATGAAGTTTAACATACGTAATTTACGTCCGCCACCTCAATTGGCCGAGGTGGGCCCACTATTTCCGATTTTACCCTTCGGTGCTTATGACTTGTCTTCGAACGGCTTTAAAAGAAACGTTTTAACTACTCCGCTATCTATTATCTAAAAATTGTTTTGAATACTCCGCTAAGTCTTATAAATTGTTTTGAATCTTGGAAACGATCTCAGAGGGATTTATGTCTTTGTAACCCGTCATGACATCCGGAATTTACTTATTATGACTCCGTCCGGTTTCACTGATTTGCTTCGTCACCCGATATGCCTCATTGAGTCTTTGGATATATATATGTTATTTTTATTGCATTAGTTTCTCACTACTCCACTCGTGGATGCCTCAATGCTTCCTTCACTGAGCCCGGGCCAGGATTTGTTATCAAGCGCTTTCCTCTCGCATTGTTCGCCGTGCCCCCGTGCGGGGGGCAGGTATGACACGTGCATGGGTCCGAAGTATGATGTGCCATGTACATATATTCCGATATCCGACGCGTGACGTGACGTGGCCACCGGGTATGTTATGATGTGTTCGGATATATTCCTACTCAAGTATGACGTGTTATGGCGCCGAGAGGGGGCGCCTATGTTCTGTTCACCGAGTCCCATAGCGGGGCCGGTTTTGGCATATGTTTTCTGCATGCATCATTTATGACTTTTGATATGCATTTTGATTTCCTATGTACTTTGTTCATTCTCCGCACCTTCTGTTCTGATTTTTAATATTATTTTGTACAGTCTCTGCTTACATATTCAAGACATTTTCCGCATCGACCCCTTTCTTCGGGGGGATGCGTTTTGTGCCACGCAGGTACAGACGTTTGATTTGCTGATTCGCTGCTTAGGTTATCTGCCCAGCTGTTTGGAGTGCTCCTTTGTCCGGAGCCCGTATTTTGGTATAAACTCTTCTGTTGTTTATGTACATATTCATTCTGGGTACGACGGGGCCCTGTCCCGTCATATGATTATGTTTTTGTTCTGTAGACAGGTGGTGTGGGTTCTGTACATGCTCGTGAGTTTAGCGTACGATTACGGCTTATCTATGTGTGGTAACGGCCTTATCGGCCTTCGTGCGTCATATCTGCTTGACCTGACTAAATTATTATTTCCGCTCATTTTTATTATTTTGCTAGTTTAGGATAAGTTACGTATGAGTGCCCAACTAGGGTACTAGTCGCGGCCTACGGAGTTGGGTCGTGACATAGCCCTCCAAGCTACCTTCCAAGTCTTGCGGGCAAGAACCTCGAACTCTAGATCTCCCAACCAAGAGATCTCCAAAACCTTGTAGGATTCCACCTCTATGAAGCTTGTAGATACTTGGCTCTCATCATTGATCATCATCAAGTGTGTAGTGTGTAAATACACACGTGAGTCCCTTTGAAACGCTCCAAATGTGGTGAATAAGCTCCAATGAAAATTATAGACTCTAAGTTGAGCTCCATCACGAATCATAGGCTCTATAAATGCGCTTGAGCCAATGGGAATCATATCATCCACCCCTTCTTTAAAAGGATTCGTCCTCGAATCCGAGCCTAGCAAAAACCAAGGGAAGACATATGAAAACGTGGCCCTCAAAGCATGAGGGTTAGCACAAAAGACAATAATTTTATTCTCATGCCAAAGATGTGCAAACTTGTGGTACAATCACGGGTCAATGACTACTAAGAACAAAATCTCCACACATGAGGCATCAAAAAATTAATTCCTCCAAATATCATGAAACAAGTATATGGTAGGGAAACCAATGGATTCAAAATATAAAGCATGTAAGACTACATTGGTCCTAGCAAGCATGGAGAGCAAGTCATCCTTATTATTCAAACAAGAGTACACACGCAAGTTTAAGACATCGCCGGGGTCAAAAGGGAAAAATACACACACATCTCGATAAGACAACAACAATATACCTCAATAAGACCTTTCTCAACATATGATGTACCTCCAACACAAGCATAAGTGTCATCATAAGCAAACAAGTAGAAAAGCAAGGTGTCTCATAAAATAACTTCATCTATGATGCCTTCACATGTAGTATTACAAGAAGGTTCAAGAACACAATCAAGCATACTACTAGAATTTTGAGCACACGAGGAAGAAGTACCAATTTGTATACAAACGTCACCTTCCTTTTCAAAGCATTTCTTCCCCACAAATGTAGTATAATTCCCCAAGGGAAAATCTCCATCAAAGGGGAGATTGTTATCATTCCATAGTGGATTTTCAAACACCTTGTAGTCCCCAAAATGGGTTACACTTTCATCATTACAATACATTCCACTAGGGACATCATTTTCAAAAGTCATGTTGACATCAAATACGACATTATCTTTCAAGAGAGGACAATCACCACATGATGAGGATTCAAAATAAGTGAATTTGCTCTCATAAAGATAAACATCATTTTTCAAAGCACTTTCCATTTCATGACTATCTACATGACACACAACACTATCATAACCTTGAGTCTCATCAAATGTTAATAAGGTAAGATCAAGGGACTTATCTTCATATGTATCAAATAAGGGTGGTGTGTCATATTCACTTTCTTTCACACTATCAACTTGGCCAATTTCATCACTAAATTGAGGCTCATAAAACACATCACAAGATTCCTCAATTAGTGGACTTTCAATACAAGCATGTTGATCAACATAAGTACCCACACTAGTTGGACTCAAATTGATCTTGCTAGAAGAATCAATTCGGTTATCACTAGGATCAACTAGTGTGTGAGCTATCATATCACAGGACAATGTACTAACATGCAAATCACAAGTGTCAACACTAGGTGGACATAAATCGACCTCACAAAGAGAATCAATTCGGTCATCAAAAGGATCAACTAGTGTTGGAACACCAACATCAAAGACATTGTCAATATTCAATAGAGATCCATTAGGCTCAACACATGGTAAAGGGGTATTAAGCTCACATAAGGATAAGCTATTACTCGCACTCAAGTCAACATGTTTATTCACAAGATTTGGAGAGTTGAGATTAGCTATTTTACCTTGAAGTTCACACAAAACGTCTTCTTTACCTTGGTTTTTAACGTTAAAGCTCATTTGGAAAGCCTTCAACTGCCTTATGTATTTTCGACACTTGAGGCTCTTCACTTGGCTTGCTCCCAACAATACCTACAACATCATCAAGACAACTAAAGACAAAAGAAAAGTTACATGAGTTAGAAAAAGGTCGTGACAACCCTCTCACATCACTCCGCATAACTTCTTCTTTTTCCACTCTAGGGTTGTCATTTTCCTCTTCCTTACACCTCTCGATCTTTTCTCTCTCAATTTGTTCCCCCCTAGACTCCAAACTCCCTATTTTCTCCTCCACTCCTCCTGTACCCCTCCTTAGCTCGTCCATGAGTTTATGGATGAGAGAAAGTGAATTCATGATAGCCTTCGGGTCCTTCCCTTGTTGAGAATATTTTCCAAGATTAGACATTAAACCTGCAAAACTTAGCAAACAACGTTAGTAGTAAAACTCATCACGTCATTCGTGTTTGCACTCAAGCCTTACCACTCAACCTAAAGCTTCTTCCAAAGTTGGCAATAAACAACTAATCCCAAATCAATTCACAAGGTTGCTAATCCTTGTGTAAGAATATATTCTTGTTAATTGAAAGACGGACGACTCAAAAACTAACGGAAATAGCCAAAGAAGCTTCAATGATGTTAAAACGAGAAATGCTTGAAAAGAATTGGCACGAAAGAAATACGGACTCAAGAACTAGTTAACAACCAAGTAAGGATCAATTACTAGTTGTTAGTTAGCTAGGAGAATTAATGAAATGAGAAGAGGAAGTGAACAAGCCTTGGCCAAACACTTAGACAAATTTGGGAAGTTTTTGGCCAACACTTGGAAAATTCGGAGCAGCTTGCAGCGTGTTTTTAAAACGCACATAACCTATTGTACAAAGCTCCGATTGATGAACGGTTTGTTGATTTGGAAAATAGACTCACTGGACTTCAATTTAGATAGGTTATGGGTCTCGTAACTCCTTATACACACAAAGATATGCCCCCCCCCCCAAAAAAAAGTTGAGTCAAAATCTGCCAAACTTAGAAAAAATTTCTAAATGTTGAGAAAAAAAAAACAACTCTATGAATTTGGGCCCCACTCGTGTGCAGAGGCGCGTCAGCTGCTGACGTCAGTGATGACGTGGCAATTTTTATTTTATTTTTTGAAAAATTAGAAAATTGGATTAAATTTTTTTTTTTGGAGACTTGACTTGGGCCCACACAAACACCTTTTCACCCTTTTGATCTTTTTCTTCACTATGAAGATGCTTATGAACTCCAAAAACACCCAAAACCAATTCTATGCCCAAATCAACTTGTTTTTCTCTCAAATTTCGGATCTAAGTCCTCCTTGACTAGGAGAACAAAACCCAATAAAAATTAACTCCAAATAAACTCCAAATCACTAATCCCACTTTGTTAGTTTCTAAACTTTTCAAGAACACCTATGAAGATATGAAGATTTTAAAGAACATTGTGAACTTCCAATTTGCAATTTCTTCAAATCAAGTCCAATTAACTCCAAATTTCTAATCTAGCTCCTCCTCAACATAGAGAACAAAGCTCAATACAAATTGAAATCAATTAACCCTCAAATCCACAAACCCAAATTTCTTGTTCTTCAAACCTTCAAACCAACAATGGTGAATTCTTCCAATCAACTTGAAATGGCCCCAAATTTTGTGTGTGGCTTCCTCTCAAGTTAGAGAACAAACCCCAATACTTTTTAAGCTCAAACAACCACAAATTCTTCAATATCCACTTCAAGTTCTTCAAAAAGCTTCAAGTTCAACAATGGTGATTTGTCCAAAACACCTCCAAATGCTCTGAAACTTTAGATCTAGCTAGATTTGATATCAAGGAACTCAAATATAACTTCAATTTCCCACAAATCCAACCACAACAAAAAATTTTGAATTTTTTTTGTGAATTTTCAATTTTTATTTTTTATTTTCAAATCATGAACCTAGGATTAGGAATTTTAGGGACAATCCTTTAGCCTAAGCTCTGATACCAAATGATAAGATTCAATTTGGGAAAAACACCAAATCAATCACAAAAATGCGAAATTAAAGGATAACAAGAAATTAGGATGAGAATTGAAGAAAAGGGGATGAGAAATAGAGGATAAAAGCTAGACCCTAATGATAATGAATCTATGGACAAACCTAAGTATATGTGTCACGACCCGACTAGGGGCCGCGACGGGTACCCGATACCTGTACCGAGCACCTCTTATTTCTTATCATTCTCTTGCTACTAGTGGGCCACATAAATTATACATCGCTATTTACTTAGATTATCATTATCAACACTATTAAGAACATGTATTAATAAACTTTACCGACTTAATATACATTGACGGGGAATAAACATTATACAAGAGCACCTCGACCGAACATATCCGTCTACGAGCCCTAAATGTAATACAAAGTAATGAGAAGGGCCTGGATGTCGCCGTGCCCGCATATGTACACAAAAGTAGTACCACTAAACCGGAGCTCCTGAACAACCGGAGCACTTTAATATACCGCCGGAAAGCTCTCCTGTGGATCAAGTCCGTCCACCGCTACCGCGCGCATGAAACGCGGCCGCGAGAAGGGACGTCGGACGAGAGTGTACCGAGTATGTAAGACATAAGTAATATCACAAGATCATATAAAGAACATAAAGGAAAATACAACATAGGAAAGTGACATAACTTTGTCTCTATTTATCTACTCTCGGGGAACATTATGCAAATTAACTCCATCGTCCGGAGTACCGTAATGATACCGCAAGTAAACCGCCCGCCTACGGAGGTGCGGGCATCATCGCCCGACCTTATAGGCACGGTGGACTCATCGCCCGTCCACACAGAGCGGTGGATTACTTTCTAAACGTACTATGGGACGAAGAAGTAATCTCGTTATCCGTGTGCCCCTCGGGGCCGGATACCATGCATGCTAACTAAAACCGCGTAAATATATATAAATAAATGCAGCCCATGTAGG
>NW_026715471.1:0-19762 GCF_029784015.1 Lycium ferocissimum | reverse complement strand
CAAGACATGATATTTTTTTTAGCTTCCATTCGTTCTTACACTCGAGTACGCTTTCACTATGTTGCTACTCATCGCTATATCTCCTATTATGTTACTATTCATGCCTACATACTCGCACAATGCCTCGTACCGACCCTCTTCGGGGTCGTTGCTTGCCGCGTGCAGTACACCCAGATGATCGACGCCATTATAGAAGATGTTCCAAAGTTGGCAAACCTCCATTTGCTCCGGGAGTGTCACGCCGAGCCGCCGTGCTTACGCCATGATGCGTCGTTTGAAGTTAGAGACTTTGCATACGCCGTGGGTTTCGGAGCGAGATTATGATACAAGTTTTGTACAGCTACATATTTTATTTGATTTAAAAGCAAAAAAAAAAAAAAAAAATGTTTCAAGAATCTTATTATGTATACTTGACGTAGATTCAAAAAAAAAATCAAGACGTAGTAAGAGCCGGGTTCGCTTTTGGCCCGGTTACGGGGTCGGGTGCCCATCACACCCTAGTGAGATCGGGGTGTGACATAATCGAATAGAAGATACAGAAAATAAGTACAGTATGTAAAATATCAAAACATTTAGTTTAAAAACATAAATCATGTACTGGCTCTTAGAACGATGGTCGCCCGCCCGTCGACGGCGCCATACCACATCATACTCGAAGATTTCATATCTCCGAAAACCCGACATATCACATCACATCATAACGCCGTAACACATCATAACGCCATAAGTGGTACCCGGCCCTCTAGCGAGGAACTCGGTGAACGGTAACACATATACCGCCGAATATCACATAGCGCACACGAAACATAAATGCCGGCCCGGACCGGCGAAGAAGTACTAACCATATGCACGAGCGGAGTCGTGAGTAACCATATGCATAAAATCACAACATAAACTCATTAAATAAATAAGGAATCCATACTCGGGAGTTAAGGTGAAAGTAATACTAAGTCCTTCCCGAAGGTCATTAAGAACGAACATAGAAGTCGGGGACCCATGGACGGGTGTCAACCCCATCCGAGCCCGCTTATGGAAGTTAGGGGATGTTATGCCTTATGGAATCCCCTACGAAAGTTTCGGGGCGATCCGAGCTTTCACGAAAGTTACGAGCGTTCGTAGTTTCGAAATCTTTAAAAAGCAAAATCCTTTATAAAACTTTTGAAATTCAATCAAATGAAAACATAAGAACCTTAGTTAGGCTACATTAAGAGAGTAAATCTTTGGGAGCGAATAAGATGCGTATGTAAGCTCGGATCTCGAGAATGGAGTTACCCCGAGGCTCGTGTCATAGCCTAATTAACACTAGGACATGCCAAAAAAAAAAAGTTAGGCTTCGCATACCTCGTCCGCTCTCAAGCTAAGTCAAGCCTTAAGTCTCGGGCGCTCCAAGATCTACATAATGCCAATATACCAAACATTAGCCATAAGCATTTAGGCATTCAATTCCAAACGAACATCAAATTCTACGAAATTTGAAGTGAAGATTTCCGTAAATACACCAACCCCCGAGATTTTAACTCGGCCAAATTCATCAACAACAACACCAACAACCAAACTACAACATCAATAATCAATTCAAAATGCATTTTAACATTAGTAGCTCTTTTTACATAACACAACAACATTCATAATATTCCGATATACCCACTTCGACTACTTACATTCAAACCAATATCAACGTTTATACATTCGATTACTAATCCAAAACCATTCAAACAATATTCAAGAACGCTTTAAACAATTCACACAATTTTCCAAGCAACCCAAACCACACTCCAACTCACCCGAAAACTGTCCCCAACCCGAGGGCACTACATCCACATTTCTTTCTCTCAAATTCATGAATTACACCAATAAATCCACACATTAACAATGTCACTTCCATAACTACAAAAATTACATAAAATTCGCATTAACTTCCAAATCAACCCATAACCAACACAACATCACTTTGAGTCATTAAACTTGCATTTTTCATCGTAGAATCCATAACGACGACAACTAAAATACTAACGACAATTTGTTCATTCTCAATCTACACAAAGGGGACCTATTCGGCCCACACCATCCACACATATATAGATGATTTTCGTTCTTTTCTTCACACTACAACAATCAAAACATGCTAGCTAGAATTAATTCATTGCTTTTAACACAACACACATACACACGGCCCAAACCCCATATACACGGCCTCAACTTCAACTTGATTTCTATCATGAATTCCTTCCATTCTAGCATACAACAACACATATAAACCATCTATAACACATGAAAACAAGATTAAACTCACCTTTCTTCACAACTTCTCAACTTGCCTAAAAGTTGGCCAAGGATGAAAATTCGAGTAATCTATCGCTTGAAACAACAACTCCACGTTACTAAGCACCCTCCACATTAGTAAGTTTGCTTGAAGAAATAATTTTTTTGATGGCTTAATTTTTGTCTTGAAAATTCAAGCTATGGCCGAACACCCTTCTTCCTCTTCTCCAAGCTCTCTTGATTTTTCTAGATTTCTCTTAAGTGTTAGAATGTGAAATAAGATGACTAAGTCATCTTTTTAAACACAAGTATTAACCATCCATGTGGCCATGGCCCACACCAAGGTGGCCGGCCACATGGTCCTTTGTTTCTTTTTTTATTTTTATTTTTCATCCACTAATTACTTTCCAAAAATAGAATTTGACCCCAAATGTTTCCTTAATATTTCCATGCCAATAAAGTCATACACAACTTATGCTTTTCAAACAAACAAACAAAAATCTCAACTCCGTATCCCGGAATAGTCTTGCCCCTAACTTATCGTAATTAATCCGGATTGTCCCGTTGTTCAAAATACGGGATATAACATCTTCCAGAATCTGTCGAAGTAACCCTGCAACTTCAGGTATACATAATCTGCCTCGATATTTAAGAACTCCATCTGCAGAAATCCCAAATGGTAATTTTTTCTTCTGAGGAAGCGTATCTTTGAAATGAATTAACATAGAGTCCTCACATTGGAGCTTCTTCACCTCTAATATTAGGTATGAAACAATTGAATTTTGGACTGTCACTCCCGTATTTCCTGAGTCCATCAAGCGTACTCCTAGGCTCGCTAGCTGTTGAAGTTCACGAGCTAACTCCTTTTTCTCCGGCTGAACATCACATAGACTGCCCATGGATTTGCGGCTAAAAGCATCAGCTACCACATTCGCCTTTCCAGGGTGATGTAAAATACTTACGTCATAGTCTTTCAATAGTTCTAACCATCGCCTTCCAAGTTCATCAACAATCATCATAATTCACACCCTAACAACTTAATTATCATAAGAACATAAAATCATACTAAGACAACGTAAGCTTCTACATTCCATTTCAATGCTAACTTTCATCATTTTACCTTCATTTGCATTGCAAGGATTCACAACAATACAACCAACATATTAAGCAAAGATAATTCACTTCCATTCCAATTTCGCATACCTCACGGCACCCCGAATTTCCATATTCCATCAAATTCATCCATCTTTCATTTCCAATATAAATTCCATCATAAGCACAACTAAAATACAACATAAAACTCAACATAATTACACTACACATATTCGGCCACATGCAAGCATTCACGTTTACCATGCAAACTTCCATATTCTCATAATTTCTACTCATTTCCATATACCACAACACAACCAAACCTTCATAACATAATTAGAAGGGATGAATTCCTACCTTCCTCTTCAAGTTTCTTCACTTCACCAATTCATCCAAACGACGAAAACAACGGGTTATCTTCCGAAATAATTGCACCACGTTGTGAGGGACCTGAATTGGTAGGAATATAGCAAGAAAATAATTTTTGGAATCAAGATTTGGAGGGTTGGTGTTCCACCTCCTTGGCCGAATGGCCTTATGTTGTTCTTGCAAATTTTTCTTGTTTTCTCCTTCTCTCAACTTGTCTTGAATTCTCTAGAAAATTATCCAAATCTTGCCCCTTTTATTCTTAGCTTATCATGTGACCATGTCACATGACTTGAATTAAAATTTTGTCCATTTTTGTTGCCATGGCCGGCCACCCTTCATGGGTTGGGCTTGGCCTCCTATTTTTTTTTAATTTTCCAAGCCCAATTTCTTAGTCCATATGGTTGGTAATTCATGAAACCACTTTTTGAATTTCCGATTTTGCCCTTAGTCTTTTCCAATATTTCCACGTCTACATTTTCCATAGCCAACTTATGGACCAAATAAAATCAATGCATTACATTATCCTTAACTTGTCTCGACAACCCCGAGATTCCCAAAGGCGAAAAATACGGGTTATAACAATAATGATTATGCCAGATATGAGAAAAAGTATATGACGAATATGTCAAGGATATGTTCTTACTACGAATATGACGATATGAAATGTTAAGCTATTTTTGGATAATGACTATTTTCAAAGGTTTTAAAGTAAACGAATGATGCCTTATGATTCTGTTATATGTTTTTTTTCATGAAGTTATTCTCCATTGATAGTCTCGCCTTATATAAATTGTTCCTTCAGGGTGAGACAAAGCGCCCATGGTTATTCCATATTGCGATCGGAGGTTATCGACCTTACGTCACTCCGATAGAGTCATAGCTCTTCTTTGGGCTCCCTTGCATGCTATGCTATGATATATGTATATATATATGTAAATGGGGAAGATGGGAGCGAAAGGGGCGAGCGCTATAGACGCTGGGTTATACACGGTACATGTAGCCGTATTTGACTTGATATCATCCCGGACGCGGGATGCCCGGACGCGGGATATATATATATTATGGTTAAATGGATCGGCTGCCGACGCCTCGGCAATACTACATGCTCTATTTTCTATATATGTGAAAAGAAATCTTTTTCAAGGAAAAGATAAGCATGCATGGTATCCGCCTCCAGAGGCATTCACATGTACAGGTTACCTCTTGAGCCTATAATATGCTCTATATTTCCATACAGTTGATATTCATATGTTCATTTCTTACTATGTTACTATTCACGCCTTACATGCTCGACATAGCTCGTGACCGACCCATCTTCTTCGAAAGGGGCGCGTTTCGTGCCGCGCGTGTGTACCTGGATGAGCTGAAACTAGCATAGAAGATGCCCAGCGGAGTTGGTAGGCTCCACTTGTCCTGGAGTGCTGCCGAGTCAGAGTATATGTGCCATGATGATTTGTACGGAGTTAGAGACTTTGCAGACAGAGTCATGGGTATTGGGTTGTCATGTGTAAGCGGCTCCAGCAGCCGATATGTTATTATGTTTTGTGTCACGAGTCTTATATGATGTCAGATTCTATTTATGGAAAAAAAAATTCTCTATGTATTCATTTCTTACTAGTTCATAAGTTCATATGTGTAATAAGAGTTAGCGGGTTCGCTCGACTCCGAAGATGGGGTTGGGTGCCCATCACACCCTAGTAAAGTCGGGGTGTGACAAAAAGAACTAGAAACCACCTCAAAGGGGGCATTACACTAATAGGCTGATTAAATGAAAGGACAGTTGACAATAAGCATGAAAAGTCAGTTATGTGCATGGCCAAGTAGAGATTGAAAAGGAGCACACCAAGGGAGAAATTATGTGTAAACTCGAGATAAGAGTGTAATGAGAAGTTCAGAAATAAAGAAACAAAGAAGGAT
Source organism: Lycium ferocissimum (assembly GCF_029784015.1). Classification (NCBI taxonomy): domain Eukaryota; kingdom Viridiplantae; phylum Streptophyta; class Magnoliopsida; order Solanales; family Solanaceae; genus Lycium; species Lycium ferocissimum. The sequence goes on along the minus strand of NW_026715471.1, from coordinate 14,122 downwards.
TGAGCGTGACGGTATTCGAAGTAGATTGGACTAAGGGGGAAGTTGAGTGAAGGAGCCACCAGACTAGTTGTGTGGATACGAAGTCTCGATCACAAAATAATTAGAAAACAACGGTACAAGGAAGCCTTAAGGGCAAAAGTATTCAATCTAGAACCTAGTAACATACTGTCGATAGAAGGAAGTAGAGTTACCGTATGAGAGGGACTGAAATGAAAATGAAGTATTCAAATGAACGCGATAAAGTGATGACATAAATATTTATGATGGTGATATGAAACATTTCCGGCATAGGATGTATGCACAGAGGAACCTAAAGAATATAAACTACTCCAGTATTCCTTCCCGCTTTGAGGACCTTTCCGCCTTGAGATAAATGGGTGAGTAGAACACACCTTTCTGACGTTCAAGATATGTCATGAGCATGTATGTTAGAACCATGAAGAAAAGATTGGTAACCAGTTGATATGGATTGAAATTATATATGGTACCAGTCATCACTCCAATGTCCATATGGCGCGGATGAATGTTTTACAAGAATGGGGGATTATCAGCTTGTTTGGAATTTGAAAATTCAAAGTTAACAGTCGGGTATTCTGGTAGGGTCGCCAATGGAAGGTGTGATGAGATTTGGTAAGGAAGGTAGGCTCAGTCCCCAATTCGTTAGGCCTTACAAGCTATGCGCAAGGAAGACCAAATAGTTTATGAGTTAGATCTGCCTTCAGGATTGAAGACAATTCACCCGGCGTATCATGTGTTGATGTTTCGTAGACGCATTAGGGATCCTCCCAGAAGTATGCCTGTAGAGGACGTCCAGTTCACAGAACCACTACCCTATGTAAAAAGTACCCATTGCCATTCTAGACAGACAAGTTTGAAGAATGAGAACCAAGGACGTAGCTTCAGTCAAAGTCCCATGGAGGAATAATAACGAGAAGAAATGACTTGGGAAGCCGAGGAAGGAATGAAATCTAGATACCCGCATTTATTCCCACCCCCTAAGTGCGTGCGAACGGGGCCATCAGCACCCTCAGGTATGTAATGCTTCTCTAAAGTGATTTCTTGGTCGTGTGTGGCCAGTATGGATATTGATGTTGTAGCCCAGTGAGGTGATTATATGCTTTGAGTAGTTGTGACAGGATGGTAGTGGTACAATTACAGGGGAAACTCTGGCGAAATTTTCGTAGAATTCCCTAAGAGCTTAACATTCGAGGACGAATGTTCCTAAGGGGGGAGCAATGCTACACCTCAAAGCCTTTTCGCGTCGTTTGCGTTGTAAGTAAACAAAAGTAAGCTTGGAGAAGCCATGGAATCCTTATAAGGTTAATGAATACTCTTAACAAGAGACAAGAAAATGCCTAAAGGTTCCGGGACCAAGCAAATCGAAGAAAATAAATTTGTCGAAAAATTTAGAAGAAAAAAAAGGCTGGCAGATTTTTAGTCAACTTTGGAGGGGTATATCTCCTAGTATATTAGGATTGTTTAGGTGTTTCAAAAGCCTAAAACGAAGTTCGTCGAGTCTAGTTTCTAATGCAATAAACCGTTCATCGATAGGACATCGAAGTAGAGAATTATGGACGTTACAAGTTCAGCTGACAAACCAGAAACGCGTGCTACAGGCTTTGCTACAGGTTATAAATTTTGTACATTTGGATATTCCGAGTTAATGGCGGAAAGTTAAGGACAAGGTTATAAATTTTTTTGGTTGTGTTAGGAATGCATAAGTTGCATATTCATTCTTTTATTGGTATGGAACATTAAGGGTAAATTTGGAATAAGGAAAAATTAAGGGCTAAGAGAGGAAACAAAACTTTCATGAAATGGCCAAAAGGCCAAGGTGGCCGTGGGCCCCACTCATATGGTTGGCCAATTGCCTTGAGCCAAGAAATTGTACATGTGTTCATTCCATAATTGTGGAAGTTATATATATATATATATATATATATATATATATGCATGGATGACAAGGCAAGGTCACAAATTCATCTTTTGTGACTTGAGAAATTTCTAGAAAATTGGAGAAAAAGAAAAAAAAAAAAAAAAAAAAAAAAAAAAAAAAAAGTTTGCACATAACCGGCCATGTGCATGTACCATATATATATATATATATATATATATATATATAAGTGATGAATTACAAGGCACAACTCATCATTTTAACTCTAAGAAAATTCAAGAAAGATGGAAAGAAAAGAGAGAGAGAGAGAGTTCGGCCATGGGATGGCCGAACATGGTCTATGGAAAGTGAAAGAGAAAAATTATTTTCTCCTTGTTTCTCTACTAATTGGAAGGTCCTCTACAACGTGGAGGTAGTCGTTGGAACAAGGAAATCATTCGTTTTAGCTATGGAGGATCTGTGTGGAGCGAAGAAACCAAGTGGAGAAAGGTAATATTCAATCTCTTCTTTCATATGTTATGCATGGTTTGTATGTTGTGGAGTGTGAAAATGAATGAAATTCATGAAATTATGGTGTGTTGTGTGTGGCCGTGTATATAGGTGTGTTGTGTAGAAATGGTGAGTTGAATTTACTTGGTATCGTAGTTGTTGTTTGTTATATCCCGCATTTTTGTACATTGGAATAATCCGGATTAACTATGATAAGTTAGGGGCAAAACCATTCCGGGATACAAGTCGAGACCTTTTGATCTTTGATTTTGTTTTGAGACATAAGTTGTTCATGAATTTGTTTGCATGGAACAATTAGGAAAATTTGGGACCAAAAATGGAATTAGTGGAAGTTGAAAATCATGCAATTTTGGCTTGCCTTGGCCGTGTAGGTATGGGAGTTGGCCCACACAATTTGTGGACAATTTTAATTGGTCCAACACTTGTGTGGGCCAAGGGACACTTGGATGAATCATCTTAGAGTTTAAAAGATGACTTCTAAGTCATCTTTCCTCATTTCAACACTTAGAAAAAAAGAGAACAAGAAGTTGAAGAACCTTGAGGCTCTCGGCCAAGGAGCCAAAAATTGAAGATCAATTCTAGCCATTCCAAAATTATTTCCTTGATACAAAACCACTAATTTGAGGTCCCTGGTAGCGTGGAAGTGTTGTTCGGGTCATCCAATCGTTCGTTGTACCAATTGCAAACCCTAGCCTAGTGTAGAGTTGAAAGAAGAAAGGTAAGAATTGATTATGTTTCATGTGTTATAAAGGTTGTATGCATGTTGTAGTATGTTAAAATGGATGAAAATCATGAAATATAGTAAGTTGGAATTGAGGCCATGTGTATGAGGCTTAGCCGTGTGAAATGTGTGTGTGTTGTGTTGTGTTGAAGCAATCAATTAAGGTCTAGTTAGTATGTTATGATCATTGTAGGGTGAAGAATGAATGAGAATCATCAATATGTATATATGTTGTGTTGGCCGAAAATGGGTCATGGTATATGACAAAGAACGCATTAATGTTGCTTAGTGTTTTAGTGGTTGTCGTAATGAATTCTATGTTGGACATGAGCTTTTAATGACTCAAGATTGATGTTGTAATTGTATGGGCTGATTTGAAGATTATTGTGTATCTAATGTAATTTTTATATTTATGAGAATGATACCGTTATAGTATGGATTATTGATACAAATCATGATTCGGAAGTTAGAAATGGATTATAGTTGTGTTCTCGGGTTGGAGACAGTTTTCGGGTAAATTGGAGCATGTTGGATTGTTGGAAATATTGTATAAATTGTTTAAGATGTCCTTGAATGTTGTTGATATGGATTCGGATGAGTATTTGAATGTATAAGCGTTAATGTTGGCTTGAATGTAAGCCGTTGAATCAAATATATTGAAAGTTGTTGAATGATGAAAAAAAGGCTTATTAATGTTATATTACCTTTCGGATTGATTATTGATGTTGCTAGGTTGGTTGGTTGTTGTTGTTGTTGTTGATTTGGCCGAGTTAAATTCTCGGGGTGGCCTATTTAGGGGAAATGCTGCCCAAATTTACGTAGAATTAAGGGCTAGTTTGGAATTAAATGCCCAAAATGTCTATAGCTAATGTTTGGCATATTATGACTTGTTTGTAGACCTTGGGCAGCCCGAGACGTAGGTCGGATTTAGCTTGAGTTTGAGCGAGCGTTGAGTGCGTACGAGGTATGTAAAGCCCAATCCTTTCTTCTTTTGGCATGCCTTAGCTTCAAGTAGGCTATGACACGAGCTTCGAGGAAATTCGATTCTCGCAATCCGAGCATGTTTATGATTCTTATTCGTTCCTTGGAATTCATATGTTGACATGATGAAATATTGGCATTTATGTCTTTGAAATATTGGATTTTCAACTTTTGCACAAAAAGTTTGTTTTAAAAAGTTCCGTAACGACGAACGCTCGTATCTTTCACGAAAAGACTCGGATTGCCTCGATATGCTCGTAGGAGATTGTCCGGTGTATGATAAGTATGTTTTCATAGGCGGGCCCGACTCGGGTCAACACCCGTCCGTGGGCCCCGCGACTCTTCTTTTTATAAAGGATCGATGACTTTTGACAAAATATGATATGACTAATATCCCGATTTTAAGTATGGTCATTTTATTTATCATTTGAGTCTATGATAATTATTTTATATTTGCATATGGTTACTCACGACTCCGTTCGTGCATTACGTTATATCTTTCGCCGAGTCCGGGCCGATCCGTTGTCGTGCGCACTATGATATACTCCGGTGTTACGATGTGTTTATGGCTCGCCGAGCTCCTTGCTAGAGGGCCGGGTTCCACTTATATTTGGTGTTATGCTGTGTTTGGCGTTATGCTGTGATTATGATGTGTGACGGGATACGGAGATTTGAAACTTTCGGTGTTGTATATGTGGTTGTGTTATGGCTCCATCGACGGCGAGCGACCATATTTCGTGCCCTATGCATGATTCGTATTTTTAAAGTAAACATTTTGATATTTTTGAAATGCATTTATTTTCTTCGTACATTGACATCGGTTATGACTCGGCATTTGTATACTACTTTTTCTTTGCTTTGCATACTCGGTACATATTCCGTCGACCCCCTTTCTTCGGGGTGCGTTTCGTATGCCCGGTTTTTAATAAAATACGTACTACGCTTTGGTGATCCACCCGTTTAGGTGACACTTCTTCTGTCGATTGGAGTGCTCCCTTATTAGAGCCACATTTTAGTATATATTCGTTCGTTGCATTTGTATATATTTGTTCGGGGTACGGCGGGGCCCCGTCCCATCATATGATTTTGTTTGTACGTTTAGAGGTCAAGACATAGATGTGGGTTATGCCCATTCTACGGATGTGTTTGTATGTTATTTGTTTTGGGCGATCCCGTTCGCCTAGCGAACCTCGCTAAGATCGGCTTGCACTTGTATATGTTTTGGGCCGTTACGCCATTTGATAGCCTTGTCGGCTTTTGATATATATATGGTACGTGTTTGAGATATGTTGCGTTGTGATCGTTTGATATAATACGAGAGCGTTTGATATTTATGTCTGTATAAGCCATCTGTTTGCGATTCGGATTTGTGAATGTGTTTGGGTGCCCAATTCGGGCACTAGTCACGGCCTACGGGGTTGGGTCGTGACAGAAGTGGTATCAGAGCGGTTCGTCCTCGGAATGTCTACAGACCGTGTCTAGTAGAGTCTTGTTTATCGGTGTGTTATGCACCACATCTATAAACGGAGGCTACGAGACATTTAGGATGTTGTCTTTCCTTCGATCTTAGATCGTGCGATAGAGCTGTGTTATCGGGATGACTTTTCTCGACACGATGTTATGTTTTCGGCGATGCCTCCGAGGAAGGCCACGGCTGCCCGGGAGGGCAAGTCTACGGCGGCGAGGTGAGACCGGCCCGCCCGGATGACTACTAGGGCTCGTGCCCGGATCGAACCGGTATTGTGCCTCCGACGGCTAGTTACGCTACGCCGCCGATGTTGGAGGGATTTGGAGCGACCACCAGTTGCGGCACGGGGCGGCTCCACCGCCGGCCCACGCGGCACCGGTGCACATGCCTCCGGCCCCCGGCCCAGGGCGGATGATGGGACCTGCGCGAGAGCGGTCCGATTATTGACTCGGTTGGTAGCGGGCGAGGTCCACGAACGGGGAGCGAGGGGATGATCGGGTAGACAGACGCGATAGTCGAGAGGGCTCGTGATTTTCTACTTTGTGGGCCACCGAGTTTTCGGGTCAAAGCCCGCGAGGACCCCACGAGTTCATCCGACGATGCGGCGTACCTTGCGATTGATTAGTGCTTCCGAGACAAGAGTCGGTTGAGATGGAGTCATACCGGTTGCACGATGTAGCGGCTAATTGGTATGAGTCGTGGATGCTTTGTCCGGGCGAGGGTGCCCCTCCGGCCGTATGGGGGCGAGTTTGAAGAGAGGCCTTCTTGGCCCATTTTCTCGCCTCGGAGGTGAGGCGAGCAGGGGTAGGCATAGATTCTTTGTTGAAGCGAGAGGGCGAACGGTCCGGGGTGCGGTCTAGAGTTCGATTCGGCCCGGCCGGATATGCGCTGCACATGTGAGCGACATGAGATCGACCGGATGCACAGGAAGTATATGGTGGGGGGACCCCGATTTCGTTGACGTGTTTGCTTGGTGTTGGCGACCGCCTCGGTATGGATATTGCCGTATACGGAGCCCATGCCTCGGGCATGGAGGAGACCGCACGCAGGGCGCCCCGATAGGGTTGATGACAGGGGCCGCCCCAAGAGGGCTAGATCATCCGGGTATTCGGGGATTTTCGAGGCAGCAACCTCATCGGCGGCAGGCGGATATCCTCCCCGGCCGGACGGGCACACCGCCGCAGCTCACCTAAGGGAGATCCGATGGTGCGGGTTATTCGGGGCGAGCCCGAGCTCCGTGTTTTCGAGGGCTCACATTGGACGCAGGTTCCAAAAGGTCGAGATGAGACCACCCGAGACCTTCGTGTTCCCCTTTGTGGGAGACAAGACACCACGGGGAGAGTGTTTTCGTGCCACCGGGGCGTGCTTTACTTGGGCCGTCGGGGCCGTCCGATGAGAGATTGTTCGGTTAGAGGTGGTGCGAGCGGCGCGGCTCGCCTACGGGATCGACGGTGGTTCATCTCTCATCCTCGGTAGCTATGCGCCTGCGGGGCGAGGTACACCGAGCGCCGCCCGGCGGGCCGAGGCGTGGGGCCGTGGCGGAGTTCCTGGTTCTAGCGGTCCTTCGAACCGCATTTATGCATTAGCCGACCGACGAGGACCGGAGGCGTCGCCTAATGTTGTCACAGGTATATTACTGGTCTTCTCTCGAGATGTGTATGCACTGATTGATCTTGGTTCTACTTTATCATATATTTCTCCCCTTGTTGCTAATAAAATTGGGATAGAATCTGAGCCGATAGAGCCCTTTGAGGTAGCTACACCAGTAGGGGATTCTGTTATAGCCAGTCAGATTTATAGGGATTGTTCAGTGACTATCTGTGGCCGCTGTACTAAGGCCGATTTGGTAGAGTTAGATATGACTGAGTTCGATGTGATTATGGGTATGGATTAGCTAGCTTCTTGTTATGCTAATGTTGACTGTCAAAAGAAGATAGTCCGTTTCCAATTTCTAGGGGAACCGCTTATAGAGTGGGCATGTAATACATTGCGAGGGATAAGTTTATTTCATACCTCAAGGCAAGGAAAATGATCGAAAAAAGGCTATATTTATCATCGGGTCCGTGTTCATGATTTAAAGGCGAGGCACCGATTCTTCGATCGGTCCCGAGTGGTTAATGAGTTCTTAGATGTATTCCCGATGAGCTTCCAGGTCTTCCCCCCGAGCGGGAGATAGAGTTTGCTATTGATTTGTTGCCGGATACTCGACCTATCTCTATTCCTCCGTTGGACGGAATGGCACCTGCAGAATTGAAGGAGTTGAAGGAGCAGCTGAGAGACTTATTAGATAAGGGCTTTATTAGGCCCAGTACATCACCCTGGGGAGCGCCGGTATTGTTTGTGAGAAAGAAGGATGGATCGCTGCGGATGTGCATTGATTACCGGGGCGGCTTTGAATAAGGTAACCATCAAGAATAAATATCCCCTCCCCGGGATTGACGATTTGTTTGATCGGTTGCGGGGTGCCGGTGTTTCTCGAAGATAGACACAAGCGGTCGAGCTATCATTAGGTACGGGTACGAGAGGTGATATTCCCGAACGGCATTTAGACCCGATATGGGCACTATGAATTCGAGTGATGTCTTTTGGGTACTAATGCCCCGGCGTATTTATGGACCCGATGAATCGGGTATTCGACCGTTCTGGATACGTTCGTGATTGTGTTTATCGATGATATTTTGGTTTATTCTCGATCGAACGTAACATGCGGATCATTTGAGGACGGTACTTGGCACACTTCGGCACCGGTTGTATGCTAAATTTTCTAAGTGTGAATTACGGTGACTTCGGTGGCATTTTTGGAGCATATTATTGGGGCGATGGCATCCGGGTGGATACCCGAAGATTGAGGCCGTAAAGAATTGGCCTAGGCTACGATGCCGACCGAGGTGCGTAGCTTTCGGGATTGGCCGGTTATTACGGGGGAGATTCGTAGAGAAATTTGCTTCGATTTTAGCACCTTTGACAAGTTTGACTCGAGAGGGAGCTAAGTTCCGGTGGACGATGCTTGCGAGCGTAGCTTCCGATTCTTGAAAGAGAAGTTGACTACAGCTCCAGTCCTGACTCTTCCCGAGGGTCCAGATGGGTATGTGATTTATTGTGATGCCTCTGGTATTGGCTTGGGGTGTGTGTTGATGCAGCACGGCAAAGTTATAGCTTATGCTTCCCGGCAGCTCAGAAAACATGAAAAGAATTATCCTACTCACGATTTGGAGCTGGCCGCGGTTATTCATGCTTTGAAGATGTGGAGAAATTACTTATATGGTGTTCACGTTGATATTTATACAGATCATAAGAGCCTCCAGTACATCTTTAAGCGAAGGAGCGTGAACTTGCGACGAGAAGTTGGTTAGAGTTAGCTTTGAAAGATTATGATGTTGACATTCTCTACCATCGGGAAAGCTAATGTTGTGGCATATGCACTTAGTCGCAAGTCTATGGGCGACCTAGAGGACGTGCCATCGAGAGAGGAAAGAAATGGTTCGTGAGATCCATCGGTTGGCTAGTCTTGGAGTTCGTTTGGGCGATTACGGAGATGTTGGGGTTTACGTCGAGGTATTCTTTGAATCCTCTATTACAGAAGAGATTAAGCAGCGACAGTATGAGGATCCTATTCTGACACACTATAGAGATACAACCCTGGCAAAGGAAAATACCCCGTTTGAGCTTACATCCGATGGAGCACTATTACACAGGGGCGGTGTGTGTACCGACGTTGCGGGGTGTTATGGGCGAGGCACGTTATGCCCGTTATTCGTTCACCCGGGGTCGACGAAGATGTATCATGATCTCGGATGCTTATATTGGTGGGATGGTATGAAAAGAGATATAGCGAGTTCGTCGCTCGGTGTCCAAATTGCCCGGCGAGTTAAAATTGAGCATCGAAGCCGGTGATTATTGCGAGAGATGGAGATACCGTCGTGGAAGTGGAAATCATTAATATGGATTTTATTACCGGCTTACCTCGCACTCCACGGAGGTATGACTCCATTTGGTTATTGTTGATCGGTGCGACAAAATCAGCCCATTTTCTTCCGGTCCAGACTACCTACTCGGCTGAGGATTATGCCAGGCTATATATTAAGGAGATTGTGAGACTTCACGGAGTTCCTATATCTATTATCTCCGACAGAGGTGCCCGAGTTTACGGCTAATTTACGGAGATCATTTCGGGAGAAGGATTGGGGACGCAAGTGAGTCTCGGTACAACATTTCATCCTCGGTCGACGGACAAAGCCGAGCGCACTATTCGGACGCCGGAAGATATATTGCGGGCACCGTGTTATTGATTTCGAGAGGTAGGCGGGATGATCATTTGCCGCTTGTTGAATTTGCTTACAATAACGGCTACCACTCCGGTATTCGATGGCACCATATGAGGCTTTGTATGCGAAATGCGTAGGTCACCGATCGGTTGGTTTGATATTGGGAGACTGAGTTGATTGGCCCAGATGTGGTCCAGCAGGCAGTGGATAAGGTGAAACTCATTCGGGAGCGGTTGTTAGCGGCTCAGAGTCGACAGAAATCATATGCAGATAATCGCCGTCGACATTTAGAGTTTCGATTGGCGATTGGGTATTCTTGAAAGTGTCACATATGAAAGGTGTTATGAGATTTGGCAAGAAAGGGAAGCTCGGTCAGAGATATATTGGGCCTTATCGGATCATTCGTAAAATAGGCAAGGTTGCCTACGAGTTAGATCGCCCGGCTGATTTGGGAGCGACATCCGATATTCCATGTTTCTATGCTTCGCAAATGTATTGGCGACCCTTCCGAATATTTCCTACGTAGATGATATTCGGGTCACGAGAGAGCTATCTTATGAGGAGCACCATAGCCATATTGGATCGTCAGGTAAGGAAGTTGCGAAATAAAGATGTGGCTTCTGTTAAAGTGCTGTGGCGGAATAATAACCGAGAGGAAGTGACCTGGGAAGCTGAGGAGCAGATGAAGAAGAAGTATCCTCACTTGTTTTCAGTGCCTACAGGTAATTTAAATTCTCTACTTGACTATGTTGTTTGATAAATGAATTGTTGTGTTGGTTGTAAAAGAAACTCCCCCAAATTGTTTATAGGACCCGTAGGGTTAGTTTAACATTCGAGGACGAATGTTCTTAAGGGGGAGGATGTTATATCCCGCATTTTTGTACATTGGAATAATCCGGATTAACTATGATAAGTTAGGGGCAAAACCATTCCGGGATACAAGTCGAGACCTTTTGATCTTTGATTTTGTTTTGAGACATAAGTTGTTCATGAATTTGTTTGCATGGAACAATTAGGAAAATTTGGGACCAAAAATGGAATTAGTGGAAGTTGAAAATCATGCAATTTTGGCTTGCCTTGGCCGTGTAGAGTGGGAGTTGGCCCACACAATTTGTGGACAATTTTAATTGGTCCAACACTTGTGTGGGCCAAGGGACACTTGGATGAATCATCTTAGAGTTTAAAAGATGACTTCTAAGTCATCTTTTCCACATTTCAACACTTAGAAAAAAAGAGAACAAGAAGTTGAAGAACCTTGAGGCTCTCGGCCAAGGAGCCAAAAATTGAAGATCAATTCTAGCCATTCCAAAATTATTTCCTTGTTACAAAACCACTAATTTGAGGTCCCTAAGTAGCGTGGAAGTGTTGTTCGGGTCATCCAATCGTTCGTTGTACCAATTGCAAACCCTAGCCTAGTGTGGAGTTGAAAGAAGAAAGGTAAGAATTGATTATGTTTCATGTGTTATAAAGGTTGTATGCATGTTGTAGTATGTTAAAATGGATGAAAATCATGAAATATAGTAAGTTGGAATTGAGGCCATGTGTATGAGGCTTAGCCGTGTGAAGTGTGTGTGTGTTGTGTTGTGTTGAAGCAATGAATTAAGGTCTAGTTAGTATGTTATGATCATTGTAGGGTGAAGAATGAATGAGAATCATCAATATGTATATATGTTGTGTTGGCCGAAAATGGGTCATGGTATATGACAAAGAACGCATTAATGTCGCTTAGTGTTTTAGTGGTTGTCGTAATGAATTCTATGTTGGACATGAGCTTTTAATGACTCAAGATTGATGTTGTAATTGTATGGGCTGATTTGAAGATTATTGTGTATCTAATGTAATTTTTATATTTATGAGAATGATATCGTTATAGTATGGATTATTGATGCAAATCATGATTCGGAAGTTAGAAATGGATTATAGTTGTGTTCTCGGGTTGGAGATAGTTTTCGGGTAAATTGTAGCAATTGTTGGATTGTTGGAAATATTGTATAAATTGTTTAAGATGTCCTTGAATGTTGTTGATATGGATTCGGATGAGTATTTGAATGTATAAGCGTTAATGTTGGCTTGAATGTAAGCCGTTGAATCAAATATATTGAAAGTTGTTGAATGATGAAAAAGGGCTTATTAATGTTATATTACCTTTCGGATTGATTATTGATGTTGCTAGGTTGGTTGTTGTTGTTGTTGTTGTTGTTGATTTGGGCCGAGTTAAATTCTCGGGGTGGCCTATTTACAGGGGAAATGCTGCCCAAATTTCTGTAGAATTAAGGGCTAGTTTGGAATTAAATGCCCAAAATATCTATAGCTAATGTTTGGCATATTATGACTTGTTTGTAGACCTTGGGCAGCCCGAGACGTAGGTCGGATTTAGCTTGAGTTTGAGCGAGCGTTGAGTGCGTACGAGGTATGTAAAGCCCAATCCTTTCTTCTTTTGGCATGCCTTAGCTTCAAGTAGGCTATGACACGAGCTTCGAGGAAATTCGATTCTCGCAATCCGAGCATGTTTATGATTCTTATTCGTTCCTTGGAATTCATATGTTGACATGATGAAATATTGGCATTTATGTCTTTGAAATATTGAATTTTCAACTTTTGCATAAAAAGTTTGTTTTAAAAAATTCCGTAACTACGAACGCTCCTATCTTTCACAGAAAGACTCGGATTGCCTCGATATGCTCATAGGAGATTGTATGGTGTATGATAAGTATGTTTTTCATAGGCGGGCCCGACTCGGGTCAACACCCGTCCGTGGGCTCCGCGACTCTTCTTTTTGTAATTCTGATGACTTTTGACAAAATATGATATGACTAATATCCCGATTTTAAGTATGGTCATTTTATTTATCATTTGAGTCTATGATAATGATTTTATGCATATGGTTACTCACGACTTCGTTCGTGCATTACGTATATCTTTCGCCGAGTCCGGGCCGGTTCGTTGTCGTGCGCACTATGATATACTCCAAGTTATCTTGTGTTTATGGTTCGCCGAGCTCCTTGCTAGAGGGAGCCGGTTCCACTTATATTTGGTGTTATCCGTGTTTGGCGTTATCTTTTGTGATTATGATGTGTGACGGGGATACGGAGATTTGAAACTTTTCGGTGTTATCTTGTGTTATGGCGCCATCGACGGGCGGCGACCATATTTCACATGCCCTATGCATGATTCGTATTTTTAAAGTAAAGATTTTGATATTTTTGAAATGCATTTATTTTAAACCTCTATTTTCGGTTATGACTCGATTTGTATACTACTTTTACGCTTTGCATACTCGGTACATATTCCGTGCGACCCCTTTTTCGGGGTCGCGTTTCATGCCCGCGTGTACGGACGTACGGTTTGGTGATCCACACAGTTTAGGACACCCTCTTCTCGATCGAGTGCTCCCTTTATTCCGAGCCACGTTTTGGTATATATTCGTTCGTTGCATTTGTATATATATTTGTTCGGGGGGTACGGCGGGGCCTCGTCCCGTCATATGATTTTGTTTGTCTGTTTAGAGGTCCGTGGACATGTATGTGGGTTATGCCCATTCGTACGATTGTGTTTGTATGTTATTTGTTTTGAGGCATCCCGTTCGGCCGTATGTGCCTCGTCGGCTTGCATTTGTATATATTTTGGTAGTTGCGCCATTTGATAGCCTTGTCGGCCCGATATATATATGGGCGTGTTTGAGATATGTTGCGACGAGGTTGATATAATGCGAGACGCGTTGGATATTTATGTACGTATAAGCCATCTGTTTGCGATTCGGATTTGTGAATGTGTTTGGGTGCCCAATTCGGGCACTAGTCACGGCCTACGGGGTTGGGTCGTGACATTGTTGTTATGGAATATGTGATGAAAATGAAGGTTTGATGACTCAAATGGAAGTCGTAATTGTTGCGGGCTGATTTAGAGCATAATGCGATTTTAATATAATTGCTTGAATTGATGAAAATAATGTTGTAAACGTATGGAATTGTTGATATAGTTTATGAATTCGGAAGAAGAAAATGTGTCATTCATGTTCTTAATATAATTGGAAGATTTCGGGTAGAATGGCCTATTGTTTGGGTTGTTTTGAATATTGTATGGATTGCTTGGAATGTTCTTAAATCTTGTTGGAATGGTTGCGGATTAGTAATTGAATATGGGAGTATTGTATTGAAATGATCGTATGTAGTTTATTTGAATATAAACGAAATGTTGTCGGGGGTTTTAAAAAACAATTTTAAAGTTAGGCCGTTTTGAATCCCCCTTTTGGGTGTTTTTTAGTATGGTTTTTGGTATGGTTG
>NW_026715470.1:0-35970 GCF_029784015.1 Lycium ferocissimum | reverse complement strand
ATGTCTGATAATTTCCTGATGTCAAATGAAGGTTTCAAATGGACAATGTTGTTAGAGGAAATAGATAATCAAGACATTAGGGCCAAAAGATACACCCATATTGTTCAGGAAGGGAAAGATAAGGGTAAAGCACATAACTAGCATTATCTTTGCATAGAAGAGTGAAATCTTCTTTTTTTTTACCATCACGGATTAAATTAGTTAAATTTACTGATGAAATTAAGAGGTCATTCATTTCATTAATGTTCGCACGGAGTACCTAGACATGTGTGGCGTGTACAATACACCTAGACATTCTCGCTAGACATTTAGAACGAATAAGACAAACTTCTCTGGGCATATGCAACAAAATAAAATTCAAGGATCATTTTATTTACTAAAGATAATATATTGTTTTGGTCTAAAGCTGGACATTAATCCCTCTTTGGTTTTACCATCAGAAATTAAATAACGGAGATTAGTTAAATTGACTGACGAAATAAAGAGATCATTTACTTCGTCGATCTTCAGAGTTTGGATAACGTACCTAGACATCCTTTTCATGTACAATGAATCTAGAGAGTCTCGACATTTAAAACGGATAAGGCAAACTTCTCTGGACGTATGTAAGAAAATGAAATTCGAGGATCATATTAGATACTTAAGATAAAGTGTTGCTGATGACAACATGACCACAAATTTACATAATTAAGAAGACCGGAAGACTTAATGAAAGTTTGACCGTTGCTGACTGATGTGCCGAGCATTTATGGCATATTCGAGGCCTGTTTACGAGAAGTTTTACTTGTTTTTAAGCAAGTCAGTGTCTATTTAATGTGTTTTTAGTGTATTTCAGGTAACAGAACAGATTCGGACCGAAAACAGTTGGAAGTGCAGAACTGGTCGTAAATTCAGTTTACGGACCGTATTCTCAAATACGGGCCGTATTCCATGGCCGTATTAAAGCATAAGGAAAACAGAATGTCAGGCTGAGACTGGTGATTTACGAACAACTTTTACGGACCGTATTCCACTTTACGGTCCGTATTTCAAGGCGTATTTAACCATGTGGGCATCGAGCAGAAAGTCGGAGTTTTTGGAAGTTGAAAGACGACCTGGCAGTTTACGAACCGTAAACCAATTTACGGTCCGTATTTCAGAAGAACAAAGTTGATCAAACTGGGAAGTAGTTGGGGCATAAACCGAGTTACGGTCCGTAAACCACTTTACGGACCGTATTTCGTAGCGACGGGGACCAAAGCAAAAGAGCCGCAACTTTCACGTTTTGAACCTATAAATAGTCATTGTAGGGTTTTAATTATAGAGAGTTCTCATATTTCTAGCTTTTGACTTAGAACATTACATACTCTCTAGTCTTTGAAGGTTCAAACATCAATTCAAGTATTATCAATTCCTCTTTACTTCAACAGTAAGCAATTATAAATTCTTCAATTTCTTGTTTCTTGTTCTTTGTCATGAGTAGCTAATTTCCCTACTAGGGTTGTGAACCCAATTGATGGGTGTTTTGTGATTGGGTTTGTGATTGATATACAAATAATGGATTATTAGGGTTTGTTTATTCTTCATTCTCCATTCATAATTAATGGTTGCAAACATTGATTAAAGCCATAAGCCTTGATTTATTTGGGAAAATAATTAGGGTTGGTAAGAATAAACAACAAGAACTCAAAGCCTTAAACTTTGTTTAATAATTTCACTTAGGAATAAGTTGAATTTACTTGGCATGATTAATCGTTTTTCATAGTTACTTTCTTATATTTGGGAAAATCATAGAAAGAAATAATCTTTATCTATTGGAAAATAGTATAGATTCACATAGAGATTAAGTGCATTCAAATAATGATCCATTAGAAGTATATCAAGATCAATACCCATGATCATACACTCTATCTAAAAGGGACACAACCTTAGCTTCTTTTACCATAAATTCACAACCAAATAAATAGTTGTCAGTTACTAAAAACCCAATTGTTACCAAAATCATCGGATTAAGACATTAGACCTAAACATAGCAATCTACGAATTTAGTAACCTTTTCACACCCTATTCCACAATGGATTCGACTGAACCTTGTTGGGTTACTATATTTGACAACGTCCGCGTTATACCATTAATAGGTGTAATTTGAGCGTATCACTGACCACGGTTTTGACAAACCTTGACCACGAGTTGACAAAGAGTTGAACATCATTAGAGTTCCTGGGATGACCCACATGCCCCTTTAGCCTTACAATTCATTTAGTTATATTAGGGCTTTTATTATTTTAAAGTACTTGCCATTGGGCCCGAGCCTATTGTTTAGCTAATAGTATATAAGTAATGTAGGGCTTTACCTAGATTTTATGGATTGTTGATGAAGAACTCTCTTGAAAGAAACTCCCTTTGTGGGAATATCCTTAACCTCTTCAATTGAACCTCTCTTCAATTTCTTCTAGTCACTATGAGATAACTCAACTTACCAACCAGCCGCCTATATCCTCCAATGGCTCCGGGATAGCTCAATGGGCAAGGATGTAGCTATAGAAGCCCTAAGAAGACCAATCATCAAGGTCCCAGAATAAGGAGATGCAAGCCAAGGTTATTGGGAATCTACTATGTATACGGGGGTACCATATATGTGAGGGACGACCATATATGCAAATACCGGGGTCTTATATAGCGGCGTGCATACTTTGGAATATACTGAATTACCGTACTGATACCAAAATTTTCAACACCGCAATACGGTATTTGGTATGCATATTTAAAAAGCTTTGTATTCGGTACGAGATTCAGTATTTTCAAAAAAGAAAAAAAAAATTGAAGGCGAATACCATACCGAAATATATAATTGCATATACAATCATTATATATTATACTATTACATCAATAATAGTAATATTCTCTCAATCTAAACATAAGCTAATAAAAGGTCTAAAAGCCTAAATTTAATTGATCAGAGATTATTACAGACTTATAATATAACATTAAATTTGATTAGTACTAACAAAATGTTTATAAATTAAATATAAAATAGCACTAGTACAAATCAGATCTCATTAAATGCCATCTTGAAAATTGTTGCAATTTTTATTTAGATATTCAACTTAATCTCGGGTATTTCTTTTTTATTATCTTTGTATTTATGATTTATTTTTTTGTTAGAGTTTTCTACATTTTTTTTTTTTTAAATTGGTAACTGTAGAGTTTTCTACATTTTTTATTCTTACTTGTTAGATTACGTAAACTTTATAGTGATTGTTTGTCTTGATTGAAGTGTCCCCTCTGTGATAATCAACAAAGGAAAATATTTTATTTCCTTGAATATGTATGTATGTTGAAGGTGTTAATATGATATAATTGAGACGTTCCTTGAAAGTCGACGTCATAATTCTCTACTATATATAAGTCGACATCGAACAAACTATGAATACTGACTTACCGTACCGCACTTTACCGAAACCGACCTTAAAATGCCGAGCTTTTGTATGGTAATGGTATAGTTTTTTTAAAAACCGGAGTTTTCAATACCAAATTGTACCGTACCATGAACATCCCTAGGCTTAAAACGGGGGCTTAACATCAGGTAAATAGTGAATTAGGATGAGTCTGACTCTGATACCACGATAAGAAATGAATCTTGGTATCAGAGTCAAGACTCATCCTTTTCACTGTTTACCTAATATTAGGCCTCTTCTATTGTCCACGCTCCAGAAGGGGGTTAAGTTCCCACATTCGTTGGGGATGAGGTCTTTGATCTCCTTATATGATCTTGTGCAATCCTCCTCTCATGAGCTAGCGTTTGGAGTTGAGTTAGGCCAAGATCCATTTCTTTAACATGGTATCAAAGCAGGGACCGTCCTAATTCTCATTTCCTGATGTTGAGCCCCATTTTAAGAATAGCCCACGCACCAGATGTCCATCCCTGGGCGAGAGGGGGATGTGAAGCGTCCCACATCGATGTTACAAGGGATGGGTGGTCTCTTTATATAGTCTTGGGTAATCCTCCCCTCCTGAGCTAGCTTTTGTGGTTAAGTTAGGCCCAAAATTCATTTCTTTAATATGGTATCAGAGCAGGCAGAGGTTCTGGGATCAAATCTCACTGCCAACTATTATAAAAAAAAATCCACGTGCTTGGCCCATGAAAAAAAAAATCAGGCCTGCACATCAGGGGGCGTGTTAAGAATATAATTAAGTAAATAAAGTATGCTCTAATATCATGTGAAGAATGGATACAAAAAGACCACCCATCGTTTTTTTTCATCCGATGTGGGACTCTTTAACATTCCACCTCAAGCCCAGGACTGGACATCTGGAGGATGGGCTATTTAATATGGGGCCTCAACATCAGTAAAGAAGAATTGGGATGAACCCTTCTCTGATACCATGTTAAAGAAATGGATATTGGGTATAGGCCTAACTCATTTTGGGGTGAATTAGGCCCAAATCCATTTGTTTAATAGTGATATTCCTTTAGATGCTCATGATTGGTCTTACTAGATCTCGAGGTTTGTATTTGGTTATTTTCAGCACTATACTAGATTCGTTCTTATGGTTTTGACATGTTTTTTTGCCAATACAGTCGTTTATGTCTTATAAGTATTAAGTTGAGGGTTTTCATCCTAATTGGGCTCACCTAACGGGTAGGTAGGTGCCATTGCGAGTTAGACAAATTGGGTTGCGACAATATAAATGTGGGAAGAAATAAATATTGTTGAAGAGTGTTTGTTTGAATTTATGTTGGCTAAAATAATTTGTGATCCTTTCCCTTGTGAGATATTCCAATGCATTATTCTTATAAGGCTCTTTTGACTGTAGGCTATGATTTGAGGCCAAATCTTTTTAAGAGGGGGAGAATTACGACAACATGGCCGTGAGCTTACCTTATTAAGAAGACTGCAAGACTTAATGAAGGTTTGATCGAGCGTTGACCAAGTTTGATCAGTGTTAGCCACAAGTTTGTGCAATGTTGACCAAGATTGAACTACCATTACAGTTCTAGGGTTGACTTAAGCATGGTCCCACATGTCCCACTAGCCTCACAATTCATTTAGTTATTTTTATTTTAAAGTGCTTGGACTTGCCCAAGCCCATTATTTAGCTAATAGTATAAATAGAAGTAATGTAAAGTTTTGCCCGATAATTGATGGAGTATTGATGAACTCTCTTGAGGGAACCTCGCTTTGTGCGAATATCCTTAACCTCTTCAATTGAGCCTCTTTTGAATTCTTGTAGTAAGTATTGATGTATGAGTTCAATTTCTCCACCCCTGGATTATATTCTTGTGATTAAATGCTAATTAGTAGGTTACAAGTCTAAACTTGTGGTTGACTAATTGCTTCGTCTTCCAGAATCTATCATTTCTTTCCAAATTCTACCTCTAATTTCTCATTTCTTCAATTTTTTGATTTCGTGCGTTAGTTCAGTCGTCAGTTGTTTTTGTCTGAAACTGGTCTCCGACTTTATGCAAAGGAATTGGAAAGCTTTGATGACTAGAGATTTTTTCTTTATGTTCTGCTAATGATGACGAGACCTTGTCATTATCTATTGTTTATACCATGTTATATAGTCATCCCACTTAGGTTCTGCAAGAGGTTATGAAAAAGTCTAGTATTACTGAACCCATCACTTTAAGGTTCTCATTTGGATGCTCAAACTCTTTCACATGGTACAAATATTTTTTGGCATGAATCTCGCACTCGTGGCATTGCCTTAATTGTCATGTGAAAATCCCAAAATGGGGTTACACGTCATGAAGGTGTTGAGTTATATAGTTCCCCAACATTGACTCTTCTATAGTTTAATTTCCTTTAGCTTGTAGATAGGGGTGGCAAAATGGATAAAATTTATGGTTATCCGCCCGATCCAACCCATTTAAAATGGGTCCAATATGAGTCAACCCATATTATCCACTTAAAATATGGGTAAAGCATATACAATTATCGCTATTTCCTAGAAACTATATACATAGTAAAGCTAGGAATGAGAAAAGTGATGTGGCACCTCTCATATGCGAAGAAACCTATTTATCTCTTTTCTCAGTTTTTGCCTTTTTATTCTTATTTTCCATCTGAAAATGCAGAAATTTAAAGCCACGTTTATATGTTGCCTTATTAGTTCTATTTATTACTCCTTTTTATATAAACAACAGTTTCTTCCATTATAAATTACCCAAAAGAACTGTTTCATGTTGTTATTAAATCTCAATCAATACCCTCACCAGTTTTTGTACTGCATTAGAATTCCAACAATCTTTATCTGCAAGTACTCCAAAAGTCAGTGTTAAGGAAATGTTCCCTAACTGATATAAATGATAAACGAAATGGGGAAAAGCTGCACTCTCGCTTTCCCAAGAATTAATATGAACCCAAATTCCCAATTTTGGCTCATCTTTTATCACCCATCAATATGGAAAGTTAAAGTAGTAGCTTTGTGATTCTGTAATAAAAAGGTCTTAGACCAAGAAAAATTCTATAATGAAAAGGTCTTGGACCAAGAAAAAATCAAAGAAAGGGAGAGAAGAGAAGTTATGGAAACAAGACAGAATTCTCCACAAAGTTTTTATTATCCAAATTTATTCTCTCAATCAGCGCAAGGAAGAAGCTTGAGATTGTTGTTTTTGCTGCCCGTGTACTAAAAGCACAGATCCGCTAATATTAGCCTGGAATTAGAAAATTAGGGATTTTTTTTTTTTTTTGAAGAGGGAGGATTTTTATTCCATGTAAGCAATGCTCCTATATTTGGGCCGCTAAAAATCTGAGCAGCTTCAGCTACATGAAGCCAGCCTCTTTGAAGTAATTCTGGAAAAAAAGAATATCCATATATGGGCGGGTCGAGTAATTGATCCATTTTTATTTAACCTATTTTCGACCCGCCCATATCCGACTCGACCCCCCGTTTGCCACCCCTACTTTTAGACATGCATTTTCTTTAAAATGAAGAAATTTGAAGAAAAGAAATAAAGTAGAAACGTAAACATTTTTGGATGGGGATATACTGTATATTACGGTTTACAGAAGTAACATAGTTTGATATATTCTGCATATTGGAATAAAATGTATAAGAGTACCTTGTATACTCAAGTGAAGAACATATACTCACATAGAGGTCATGCTCCGCATAGTCAAAAGCCAGATAGAGAGACATATCTGCCTGGTTGATATGCACATTGACAAGCTTTACAACATTCTCATGGGATATCTCCCGAAGCAACTGCATCAAGATTGTCATTGTTAATGACTGGATACGAAAGTCTCAAAGGAAAACAAGGTACATTTCTATGCTAGGAACGAAAAGCTTAAATTGCCGCAACTATGTTGGCCTTGCTAATAGGAAAAGCTTAGAAAATAGCATGAATTAAGCACTAACAGTTATATAATGAGAAATGGAACATGACATGCCGTCGCCCAATCAACCTGGTATGCAACTTATTTACCAGCTCATTAACAGAGACTATTAAGAATGTAATTTCAAGTTAACAAATAAACTTGTATGTATCACTAACACGAATGAGTTTACCCAAAGAAAAGAAGAGAAAGGTAAAAGCATAGCAAGTATTTCATATCAAACAGCTTTGAACTTTTACACAACTCCGTTTACAATCTAATCCAACAATTAAAAGAACAAACAACAACAACATACCCAGTGTATTCCAACGGATGGGGTTGGGGGAAGGTAGAGTGTACGCTGATCTTACCCCTACTTCGGCTCAAGCAACTCATAACAGGGCAGTTTGAAAAAGACAATACAGAAAGTAAACAGGCATAGTAAATACACCCTCCGTACCAATTTAAGTGTCTTAGTTTGACTGAGCACAAAGTTTAAGGAATAAAAAGAGACTTTTGAATCTTGTGATCCCAAGTTAAAGATGTTTGAACTAAAATGTCCTTTGAATCTTGTGATTTTAAAGTTGTCATGTAGGATGTTTGAATTGTCAACTTACTAAATATAAAAAAGAGGCACTCTTTCTGGGACATACCAAAAACGAAAGTCAGACACTTAAATTGGGATGGAGGGAGTAAGAGGGTAGTAAAAATAAAAAGATTTTGCTTTTCATCAATTGTGGTGAACACACAAGCATGAAGGTGAAACTATTCTAGCTATCATGCAAATCCCACAAGCATTTGGTATTTATCCAACAAGGAAGGTGCAACACTGAAAGGTAAGGTACAGCAGATCAAGAAAGCAAAAAGGTATAGATATGGTTCTACTTGTTCCTTTAGATATTAACATTTCAAGTATTTAAATCTCCACAAGCTAGGTTGAAAAATGTATAATAGTATATCATACACTCTCCTAATTTCCATGAAAGTGGCGTACTACCCTAGTTAATTCTTCCTCATAAACTTGGTGCCTATGTTACTAAAAGTGAGACAGAGAAGTACAAAAGAAACAACATAATGGATCAAGTAATTAGAAGCTTAAATTCGATAGCTAGCTCCACAGGAGAATTCAGGAAGATTTTTCAGTTTCGAAGTTGAAGATTGTGTTTAATGGAGAAATATGCAATTAGACCTTAGATTAATCAAACAAGTTAGAAATGAATTAAGAAATGGGCGGGGAGGGGGGCAGAGACCATGATTTCGCGAATGGCGGTGGGGGAAACGCCGTCACCATCCTTGGATTGTTTGAATTTTTTGATAGCAATAGATTTGGAGCGGTTAGCTTTGATCTTAGCCAAGAAAACCAACCCATAAGTTCCTTCCCCTATTTTCCCTATTAAGTCGTACTGTTGCAGCCACTCTGGCCGATTGCTGCTATTCCCTCTCGCGTTCCCATCTCCCATGCCGAATTACTCAAAAAAGAAGGGTTTAAAGACTTAAGCGAGAGAGGAGTGTCTTGTTGAGTTAATACTATTTATTATTTATTTATATAGAAAAGAAAAGAAAAAAAGAACTGAATGTGAAATGGAATCGGGTCGGCGGAGTAAGGTGGGGTAGAGCCGCAAAGCGTAATGATGAAGTTTTGGAGTCCGGAACCAAAATCTTTTTTTGAAAAATTATTTTGAACCAAAATATCCCAATAAAAGAAATTATAAAAGTACTTTTAGCGCAGTAAAATACTACGCTAAAGCACTTAACCGTAACGGCTCCGTCAAGTGCTTTAGATAGCGCAGTATTTTATTGCGCTATATCACTGATTCTCTCACCTATAGCGCAATAAAATACTGCGCTATACCTTTCCACATAAGACCCGTCGGGTTCCACCCACTTTGGTCCCTCCGGTGGTAAAAAAAAATTCAAAACGCCATTAAAAGCAAAACGAGGTGGTCCCACATCAAAAAACGTCATTTTCTATTAAATTTTGTCAGGAAATTTTAGATTCGGTATATTCAAGTTGAGGAGGCAAGATTCTAAGTTCGAATTTTGGGAAAAAGCGGCGTCTGATTCGATTAAAAAAACTCTTACAAATCTTCGATTAAGGTTTTCTACTATGAACTTTTGTTATTATTTTGTTATATACATTATATTGTAAGCATGCTTAACATTTAATCATTGCTATTTTCCAAAAAAAAAAAAAATCAATATTTTTTTTGTTATTGTTCGGACTGGGCAGTGGCTTTTGCCACTGTTCCGATTTTTTTTTTTTTTTTAATTGTTAATTTGTTAAATGTTTATGAATTGTTAATTTGTTAAATGTTTATGAATTGTTAATTTGTTATATGTTTATGAGTTGTTAATTTGTTAATTATTTATGAATTGTTAATGAATTATTATTTTGTTAATTGATTATTTGTTAAATATTGATTATGAATTTATTAGTTGTTAAATATTGTTTATGAATTGAAAGAAGTTGATTGGTAATGAATTATTATGTTGTTAACGCTTTGTTTGGATGATCGTTATGTATTGTTTTGACATTTTTCGTATTGTGTTGTATTGTATAGGACCAAATCAGTAGTTACATAAAATAGGACCTTTCGTCGTTACATAAAAATAATATTATAGTAACAATCAAAACAAACATTGTATTTAAATTAACAACATAATATAATACAATAGGTAACAACCATCCAGACAAGTTGTAAATGATTATGAATTGTTATCTGTATAATTTTAAAAGCGTGAATATATATGTTAAATAAAAAAAGATTATCTTAAAAAGAATAGTTAAAGTTCTTCTTTTCATAAATACATAAGCTAACAAAAAAAATATAAAGTTTGTAGGAAAATATGTGATCGACGAATATATTCTTTTAGTTTAATTTTATCATAGTTGTGTTGGCTATTTGGTCAACTAAAAATATATCACATATTCAAAATAGAGTTCTAAACAAATATTATAACTTTGAATTTCGATTATCAAACTAATTAACTTAACAAGTCTTTGCCATCACGTAATTCAAAAGTAATTAACTTAAAAGTCTTTGCCATCGCATATGTGTCCTTACTATCACGTATTAAATTTACTTCATATCCCGTGTTAATTATTCACAAGATATAATACTACATAATTCACATATTCCCTACAAATTATTAATTAGTTAATATAATTTATCTTTCATTTCAAGAATAATGACTAATTTAGTTTGTACGGACAGGGACTTTTATGGATCCGAATGTTCCCCCCTGGCCGATGTTCTCTCGGGGCCCGATGCTCACGCGGGGCCCGATGATTACCAGGGGCCCCTACGTTGCACAAGACCTACGATAGATCGGTATTGTCTTTGCAAGACAATCATGGGTCGGACTTATTGTAGATCGAGTACTATGGGGATATCTCTTGAGCTCTCCCGCGTGAAGGCTGTGAGAGCTTGGACTGCTTTCTCGAGCACCCCCCGCGCCCCTGCGTCTTGGAGATATTGTTTCGGGGCGGCGTCTACCTGTTGCGTGTCAGTTGGTCGGGAATCTGACATGATTGGGCGCTAAGTAGAGGACATGGTTTAGCGGTGGAGGCCGGAGACACGTACATGCACTTATGCTTGCCTTTTGGTGAGGCCACGATTACAACTTCGGGATATGGAGGTCCTCTTTGGATTGCGGGTAGATGGAGAGCCACCCTTATACACTCGGTACGAGCCTCATGCAGTCGGTCGTGGCGGCACGGGGAGTTGACTAGGCTCGCCCCGAGCCGTGCTGTTGCCCGGGGCCGGATTTCGGGATAGAGTCGGGTTGATTAGTGCACTCACACTTGCTTATTTGGAGAATCTGCCGGATCCGGTTGACGACACCCGTGGGACGATGTTGATCATCGTGCCGTTTGTTTGCTTATTATATTCGGGGGCATCTTGTTCCCGAACTCGGGTGCCTTTGTCGACTTACGTTATTTGGTTTTCTTGGAGCATACTGGACCACACAGGAGACTACGTTTGGGGTGGTCTTTATTTTGGCGTATCTTTACGGATGCACATGCCCCGGCGTCCTATTGGTGTTGTCGGAGATGTGTGTGGATTTTGCTCTTCTCAAGTAATATTTTAAGTGTGCCTTCCTTTAATGTAGACAAACCTCTTGAAATGACGACTTAAAAAATCGTATTTTCTAATATCGCTTTACAATTATGGGCATGGGAGAGGATCTTGCCTTTTCGGCCGTGCCTAGGCATCGCCTCGAAGAATTGACTTGCCTTATGCTAGGAGGTGGACGGCGAGTTTTGATGGGGATGTGGATACGCGCCTCTGATATTCTACCATTCGGGACCGGCTTGATCATGACGGACGATGCGGTAAAACTATTTAAATTTACATTAATAATTTAATTAAACGTCTTTTCGACTTAGTGATCAACGATTTGTATGTATATGTTATGCGGCTATATTTATATGATACGTCGTACGGATGTGCTATATTAGATGGTTTGCCGATATGCATTACGCAGGGTAGGTTAGGGGGTTTGGAGGTCGCGGTGTCCATTGATACACACGGACATCGTAGAGAAGCACGTGCCGGCGTGTCTTACGACGGTTGGGCATACCACTGATATACCCCCACTGACGTCCGTCATGAGCTCCGAACACTACAGGCGGGGATGATCGAGCTGCGGGTTGATGATGATTTTCGGCTTTCATGGATGTTCGGCTCCACCGTTGGGAAAACGGGTTGAAGCCTTTAGCGGTGGTCGGCCATTTGACTCCCATTGAGCGTTACATGCGGCGGACTATCATCGAGATCACCTACGCCGATTGATCGGCAGCCCGGCTTTCGTCCCCCTGGGGATGTAGGATACTCGGCGGTTCGCGGGCGGTCGAGGCATTGGTAAGTTTATCGTATTTAGATTATTTAATTGCATTAATTGTTACGTTTTAAAAAATAACTTTTTTTTTTTTACGTTGAACACAAATGCATTTGGTGGCCGTACAACGTTTACGCATCTTGGGGTTAGAGCATATGCACACACGGGCTTGCGGGGCTTGCGGCGGAGATGTGCGGATATCGAGAGGATGGTATATCCCGGCCGGGCGGGGGCGAGATTAGGCGCGGGGAGGGCACATTCGGGAGGCGGCTATCGGGCGGCGCCAAAGGAGGGCCGGGTGCTCCCGAGAGGAGGCGGCCGTGCGCGGGGGGCCGTCTTTGCGGGGGACGCCGTGCGCGTAGAGGACGCGGTGCTTTCTTGCTGGGGACCTGGTGGTGGAGGACACCCACGGTAGATGGGGGGCGGATGAGGTCGATCCCCGTTCCGAGAGGGGCGTTCACGGTCTAATCCGTCCGCGGCCGTTCCGGGCGGTGGCGGCTAGCAGGGACACACACGTTTACGCGGCGCTCTTGCGCTTGAGATGCCTAGGTCGTCATCACGGTGGAACAGGCCATACATGGAGGAGCGTGATAACGTTGATTGGGCGGCGTTACGCGCTTCATTGGCGATGAGTGGCTGTGAGGAATTTAGAGGGCAGTGGATTCTTGACTTCGATGAGTTTTTGATCCTGGTTAGTATTTAAAATACTTATTTGTTCATTTAAATTATTTATTTAAATATATATATATATATATATATATATATATATATATATATATATATATATATGTTACTCATTATTTAGTAATATTTTATATTTTAGGATTCGCGCGGCGGGTCCACCCCGAGCCACCCACTCAGGCATTTTTCTCATGGGTCTGCAAGAACCCCGGCGGTGTCTTCCGTAAGATGACATGGAGCCACGGTAAGCTTTTTATTAAAATTTCTTTTATTCAATATAAGGTCAATATTTAATATATATATATATATATATATATATATATATATATATATATATATATTGATTATTTAAAGTACTTATTTTAAATATGTATGTTACTTATTATTTCATTTTTTTGATATTTTAGGATTCGGCGCCAGTGGATCCACAGGAGCGACCCATTCAGGAGCATTCTCATCGGCTTTGCCCGAGGGTGTCTTCTCATGAAACTACCGAGGCGCGTATGAGGGGTTTTACTTAAAACTACTTTTATTCAATATAAGGTAAATATTTATTTAATTTTTATAACCTTTACTTGGACTTGAACGACATCTCGTCCGGAGACTACCTCGTATTCACCACCACACCCATCTCGGGAGCTACGGACCCATCTTAGGGCCTGCTTGGGCGCCGTTGACACACGGGTTTGATTAAATAAATAACGTTAATATATTCAATATAAATAAGAAATGGTACTAATTATTATATACTTTTCGGGTTAATCCTTCGGCACCCCAGGCGGCGACTCCCAGAAGGAAGAGGTCGAGTTTCAGGACCTAACTCGGCTGAGGTTCGGCGTGCCGGCGGGACCGGATCCCCGAAGAATCACGTTCTAGTCAAGGGCGCACGGGCCAGGGGAAGAAGAGATGATCATGACTTGGAGCGCCCGGTTATTAAGAGGAAAAAGGGCGATGGAGACGATGGCGAGGGCGGTGGGGATGGCATGAGCCTTAGGCCTAGGGATAGTCTCCGGCATACTACATGTGGGACCCATCCTCGATAGTGTATATACATTAGTGTTATACAATTTATCATAAATATTATATATTTTTTTACATATTTATACATATTATCTTAGTTTTTATTATTGTTTATAATTTCACATCCTAAATTGATAATAATAATAAAAAAAAAAAGTGACACATTCGAAATAAAGTTAAGCATTAATTTAAAAATAAAATAGCTTTAAAAGATAAATAACGTAAAAATTAATGACTAAAAGTCTTCAAACAAAAAAGGACTTCGAGCACTTTTCAACCATTAAAACGACAGTAAGAGTATTGCGTATTCTTTATGTATTGAGCCTATCTTATTAATTGTACAAATATAAGTAGGGTTCTATATAAAATATTGAAGTTCCGGAGTCTCAAAGCATGATTAATATACGGCTAAACTACGTAAAAAGGAGTGAAAATGTAATGAAAATGGCGGACTACTATAGCGCAGTAAAATAATGCGCTATAGATGAAAGCCAACTATCTATAGCGCATTATTTTACTGCGCTAAATGTCCCTTAAGATTAACCATAGCGCAGTAAATACTTTAACGCTAAAGCTACTTTTTAACGAGAACCGTTACGGTTAAGTGCTTTAGCGCAGTATTTTACTGCGCTAAAGGTACTTTTGTAACTTTTTTTTTGTTGAGGTATTTTGGTTCAAAATAATTTTTTTGGGGGCATTTTGGTTACGGACTCGAAGTTTTGTGGGAATTGGGGGAGGAAATAGATTCCTAACAAAATAAACTTTTTGTTGTAAAATATGTTTGTCCATTAATTTACTTGGACATCAAGTATACGTAGCCACCAAGACTACTCGACCCCCAAACTCGTATCTTTGTTACTCGAACACAAAGCTTTTTTTTTTTTTTCCATTTGTAGAATATGATATATATATTGGAATCTCTCTTAATTCAAAGGTTGAATAATATATCAATCTCTCACTATCAGCACGAGTCTTTATCATCTTGAGTTTTTACTTTGAAAAGATGTGTAGCGAAATGGTTTGAATCTTCAATATATCTGCCAAGGCAAGGTGAGATTATATTTCTCAAAGCAATTCCAAGTAATTAGTAATTATAATAAAATTTTGCATAATGGATTTGAACTAAATTTATCATATACCGAAATGGGAAAAGTATAATCATTTACGTTACTTTTCTATATATTAATAATCCTAGAAATTTGTTGATAACAGTGCTATGGGTTTTACACTTCGTAATCCATAGACCTGCTCGTGATTTAACTTATTTATTATGCCCTCTGTTTTGTGATCTCCATATCTATGCCGATCACTGTTCTTCCTATTTATCTAATAGCAATCCTTATGTGTGAGGTGTGTGTATTGTGCTAGTACTCTCTCATCTACAGGTGACATCATGATGATCCCTAAAACATGGTTTCCTACCGTGTGTCAGAATGAGTTTGTTACAATTGGATACATGAGTCTTTGGTAAGACAGTGAGTAAATTATTACTCCACATGTATTTAATCTTATTTTGAGCTAAATTGATTTATGCCCATAATCACCAGAAGTGATAATAGTTTCGGGTTTATTGTGATTACCACTAAAGATATGTCAGAGAAAAACAAATATCATCTATGTATGTATGTCTTGATTTGCTCCCGAAGTAGCAATATCTTAAAAGAGGTTCTAAGCTTACACGATTTGATATGCTTAAGGCACGTCCAAATATGTTTCATTCCTGAAGAATAAGAACTTTTGATGAATGTTTCAAATACAGGTCCATTCCCTGAAGTGAATGTGACAGTATATAGTAATTAAGCTTATAAATATGGACGTGCGTTTGGATGTAAAGTTATCACGACTCATCTCCAGAAGAGAAACAATAATTGAGAAGAAATATTCTAAATATTTTATACTTTACTCCCGAAGTAGTAAACTCAGAACTCTACTCCTGATGTAGTAGTCTTTGAACTCTAGTCTCGAAGTAATAGAATTCTACTCCCGAAGTAGTAGAACTTTAAGCTCTACTTCCGAAGTAGTAAGACTCTGAATTCTACTCCCGAAGTGGTAGCACTCTGAAATCTACTCCCGAAGTAGTAGAATCCTAAAATTTACTCATGTAGTAGTAAATATGCTGAAATCATCTCCGGAAATAGTAAGACACTAAACCCTACTCCTGAAGTAGTAAGACACTAAACCCTACTCCTGAAGTAGTAGAATTCAAAATTTACTCCTGAAGTAGTAAAACTTTGAAATTTACTCTCGAAGTAGTAAACATTTAAGCTTTACTCCTGAAGTAGTAAATTTGAAACTTACTCCCGAAGTAGTAAGCCATTATTCCAAAGCATTGTCTTCTTGTGCTTGAGAAAAATAACACACTATTACTTCCGAAGTAGTATGACTCTGAATTCTACTCCCGAAGTGGTAGAACTCTGAATCTACTCCCGAAGTAGTAGAATCCTAAAATTTACTCATGTAGTAGTAAATATGCTGAAATCATCTCCGGAAATAGTAAGACACTAAACCCTACTCCTGAAGTAGTAAGACACTAAACCCTACTCCTGAAGTAGCAAGACACTAAACCCTACTCCTGAAGTAGTATAATTTAAAATTTACTCCTGAAGTAGTAAAACTTTGAAATTTACTCTCGAAGTAGTAAACATTTAAGCTTTACTCCTGAAGTAGTAAATTTGAAACTTACTCCCGAAGTAGTAAGGCATTATTCTAAAGCATTGTCTTCTTGTGCTTGAGCAAAATAACGCACTATTAATGAACGTCGTATTTCAAGCACATGTGAATTATCAGGTTTTATTCCTGAAGTGAATGAAGAAATACCACTCCCGGAAAGATAAATAACAAGGAATCCACATGTTATTTTTGTTGTATGAAATTAAGACATTGCAATATGTACGACATACATAACTGTCGTACGTATAAACATTTTGAATAATTTTATTAAAGTATCATTTTAAAGCAAAAGGAAGCAGAGTAAAATGCTTTCTAGTATAACCACATAGATACATTTGTCACGACTCAAATAGCCGTGAGCGGTACCCACACTAATTCACCTAGTGGGCGAACCAATCCCCTTAACCAATCATCCAAAGATTACCAATTACTTAGCTATCAAGAATATAACAAAAGTAATAATCATAAAAAAAAGTCTAGTCATGCCATAAATAATTATGAATGCGGAAGTCTAACTATTACAACCCCAAAATCCAAAAGTCATCGTACGAGGACTCTAAAACATGACTGTCTAAGAATGAACAACTGTCAGAAATAAAACATAAATGTCTGAAATGAAATAGACATCCAAAATTAGAAAGAACTTCAGGCGGCCTGGCATGAATAGGAGCTCACCCTTAAATCTGTCGAAAACTGGCCTCACGCTAAATATGAGGTATGGTAGATGTCTTTGGATCACAATCTGCACTCAAAAGAATGCAGCAAGGTAGTATTAGTACAAAAACTATATACCGGTAGATATCAAAAGATTAGTATCTGCATAAAATCATAAAATAAACAAAATAGACGGATAGGCACAACGGCATGAGAACTTATCAACGACATAAGTGATTGTTACACCACGGACAAATTTCATTCATGCTCGTTAAATCGAATAATTGAATCATTATCGAATCGAATGTCAAAATGAACGGATAGGCACAACCACAAGAACTTATCAACGAGAATCATTTCATCGAATAAAGGACCGTTAAATCGCGGTTATCGAATCGACGAAGTGTATGGACATAGGCCATTCTTCAACAAGCGTTCCGAAGCAAATTACCTCTCCGTCACCTTATGCGACACCATATGCGACTCGCATGTGTGACATGCGAATCGCGGTGCGACGAGCGACCATCGCGGTCGTGCCGGTGAAGTAGTTCTGCGGCACCATACCGCGACACGAGGTGCGACTCGCGTGTGTGACATGCGATTCGCACGTCGTGTCGCATGTTGTGCCCGACGAACTCCTCTGCGGCAAGACTTGCGACGCGCGGTGCGACTCGCGGAGGTGACGTGCGACTCGCGTGTAGTGTCGCGTGTCATGCCGTTTCGAATTTTACGGTTCGACTTAAATAGATCCAATTCGTCCAAAATCTCATTTTTCATCATTTTGTGACCAAGAAAACCTACAGAACTCTCTCTAATATTCTCCCATGAGAAAACCATAGAAATCCAAGATCAACAACAAGAAAGCAAGAGAATCAAGTGAAGGAAACCCGTTAAAAATCATCCAAGTCAAGAAATCCAAGGAGAGAGGAACTAGGGTTTTGGTGCTTTAGGGTGAATCACCACTCCAAGCTTGTTCTTCTATTGTTTAAGGTAAGTTTCATGACCCTTACATGCTATTTGAAGTATTTTTAAGTTGAGATTCATGGATTGTAGAAAGCACCACAAATGGGTCATTAAATGGATGAATTTTGTCATTAATGATTAGTAGTGAGTTGAATCATGGAAATGAATATGTTAATGATATAGATGTGTTACAAATGACCTATAGAACATGAAATGGGTGTTGGATACGAAAGAATGCGACGATGGATTTTTAGTCATAATTGAGGTGAATTATGAAATGCGAATCATATGAATGAATGATGATTGTTGTTAGCGATATTGTGATGATTATTATGAATGTTGGGAGCTGAAATAGAGTAAGGGAAACGTAGTAGAAACAAAGGAGAGTGCTTCCCAATTTTCCTTAGAAATAGAGAGTCCGTTCTTGTAAATTCGTAACTAACGACGACATGAATTCTCTTGAAGGTATGTGTAAGCGCGTTAAAGGAAGAACGAGCAAGCAATAAGGATAGTAAACGTCAAAGGTATGTAAGGCCGTCCCTTTTCTTTCAAGGCATGATCCTTAGGCTATAGCTTCGTAAATGTTTCTATGTCTCTCTCGTTTTCATAAGTTAAATGCTTACGTCTCCAAGGCATAAATTTCTATTCTAATAATCTATAGTTGTTTCCCAATTGCCATGTTCTTCAAACCAAAGATGTACGATTTTGTGAGCCTTCATGATAACGAAACTTGAGCACGTTTCACGATAGAAATGGCAAAGCCAAAGCGAGGATATATTCTATAATGATGAAGGTTATGATGATTTTTATGACCAAAAGTCTCAAGTTATGAGCTTAATGTTTTTACGAGAATGATTTTATGCTCAAAGACTCAGTTCATGATTTCAATGACGACGTAAGAATGTCAAGTTATTTATCAACCCTTTTTATTTCATCCATGGATCCGACAAGGTTTTCAAAAAAAAAAAATCCCAAAGACATACGGATTGACTTCTTACACAAGATTACGATACTGTTTTACCTTCCTTAAAAGAGTTGTCGTTCATATTCGTAGCGTTCATTGATAGTCCCCTTGCTATGATTGTTCCTTCAAGGTGAGGCGTGATGACCATAATGAATCCATAACATAGTCGGGGGCTACGACCTTACGTCCCTCCGTCTAGACTATAGCTTTTCCTGTGAGCTCGTGCATGCTATGTATATTATGTATGTATATGATATGAAAAATGTTTTCGGGAAATGGGGAAAGGTGAGGCGCTATAGACGCGTAGCTACGATCGGTGGCATATCATGTTATGTTTTCATATCCCGGACGCGGGATACCCGGACGCGCGGAGCTAGATGGGTGATGGATCGGGCCGTCGTTCCACGGCATAGTTTTGATGTATATGATGACTATATATATATATATGATGACGAGATGGATCGGGCTACACGTTAAAATAGCAACATATGATATAATGCTTATGAGTATGCATGCATGAATCCGCCTCGAGAGGCAAGCGGTATTAGTTATTCATTGTGTCATGTCATTCTCTTATCACATCTTATTTTATTGATGTATGCCTTACATACTCGGTACATTATTCGTACTGACGTCCTTTTCTTTGGACGCTGTGTTCATGCCCACAGGTAGTCAGGGAGGCGGTCCAGCTCGGTAGAAGCCATCAGCCGGTCTGAAGAGCACTCCATCTTCCGGAGGTGCTACTTAGTTGATCGTTTGCGTATTTTGTATATGTCATTCGGAGGCTCGTAGGTACTAGATGTGGGTTGTAGTTCCATGATGTGTACGAGCGTGTATGTTATAAGTATTTTGAAACGGGGTTTTACGCATTACGGTATTATATCTCTAACGAAAAGCGAGATCCTCTATTTAAGGTATTCGGATAAAGATGAATGTTTGTTAATTGAGTTAAGAAAGGGTTAGTACGAGCGGTGCTCGGTGGTTAACTTCGGGTGCCGTCACGGCCCCTAGTCGGGTCGTGACGGAGTGGTATCGGAGAGCGAGTTCGTCCTAGGAAGTGTCTACGAGCCGTGTCTAGTAGAGTCTTGTTTATCGGTGTGTTGTGCACCACATCCATAAACGGAGGCTACGGGCATTTAGGAAATATGACCGTCCTTCTTCTTAATAGATCGTGCGATAGAGCCGTGTTATAAGATTAATACCTTCCTAATGGTGCGTTATAATTTCAGCAAAGCCGATGAAAGGAAGATCTACAACGCCCCGAGAAGGGCAAAGGGGTGGTTGACGAAGGCTTGATCGAGGGCCGTCTACGGGTATAAAAGTTGAACTCCCGAGGATAAGACCCTACCTCGACGTCCCATTACCCCGTCCATGTTTGAGAATCGGGGGGAG
Source organism: Lycium ferocissimum (assembly GCF_029784015.1). Classification (NCBI taxonomy): domain Eukaryota; kingdom Viridiplantae; phylum Streptophyta; class Magnoliopsida; order Solanales; family Solanaceae; genus Lycium; species Lycium ferocissimum. The sequence continues at coordinate 15,480 of NW_026715470.1, read as the reverse complement.
TCTCAGTCTTAGCCCCAGCACCTCCCGTTCCTTCGCCAGATGCTTCAGTTCAAGAGATGAGACATGCTATTCTCTTATTGACTCAGTTGGTAGCCGCTCAGGCTCAGCGGCAAGATGGGGGTCATGATAACAGGGGCTGGAGAAAGGGAGTTAATCCTTCATGGTCGAATCATGGATTTAGAGGTGTTCCTCCGCGGTTCCTAGACCCAGATTTGGTGGACCTACATGCTCAAGGTCACCCCGAGATCTCAAAGCTTCCAGTTCTCAGATGCAGAGTGGTTCTAGTCAGAAGAGATCATCAGTACCACGATGTACTCAGTGTCGCAGGTTGCATGGGGGACCGTGTCGTCGGGGCTCAGATGTTTGTTATGCACATGCTCGGCCGGGCCATGTAAACGCGATTGCCCTTCGCTATGTGGTACGAGCAAAGTTTGGGTTCTGAAGTGGTAGGCGACTCTTCATCACCGACACGCCCTCCAAGACCAAGGTCACGAGATGCTAGTAAGTAGTGCTAGAGAGACGAAGGACGCCTAGCCCCAGTGGATCCCAACATCATATCCATGCACTCGCCGAACGACGGGATTATGAGTTCTCCCCGGATATGGCTCCAGGTATATCGTTAGCACCCTAGTATGATTGATGTAAAGGCATATGTTAATAATCCATATAGTAAATGTAATGTGCCTGACAAAAGGATAGTAGACCGAGTGTTCCTGTTTTATGAGGCTGTCCTATATTAGAAGAAGGCTTGCGAACGAGATTCAGAAGTGTCACCCCATAGCGTAAAATTCTGATCTGGGTATAATGAGCACGTGACAAGAATTGTGATGTTAAGGGTAGCAAGGAAATGCTTAAGGGTGTGCCAAGCCCTATACACGAATACGAGGATGAAACCAGTAAGTGAACTAGGGAGTAGTAGATGAGAAAGCTTGGAGAACCTTGTTAGAGAGAGTTTAGCGGAGAGATTCCTCAACGAAAACGTAGTGATAATAGCCGATCCACCTAAGAAGGAATCGAGAGGAAAGTGATATAGCAAAGTAGTAGTGGCCGTGATTGGTATGATTAAGAGGATGAATGAGACCGTTAGCCGAGCGTAAAAGACCAATACGGCCGTAAAGACAAGCAACGACAGCAGTGCAATTAGTAGGAGGAGGATCAACACGATAGGAGTGATACGGAAGGATCAGGAGGAACAAACCAGTTCTAGACAGCAAGGAAAGGATTGACACGGGTAGCATTCTAAGGGGTAAGAGGCGGTATTAAGTTGAGAATGTGATTCCTCATACGATGAGTCAAGGATTGATTATAAGGTGGGAGGAAATAAAATGAGTTGAGCAGGAAGGAATAAGAGCGAGCATAGTCAAGAGAAAATGTACGAAGAATGAGTGCCTACGAGAATAGTGGCATGGTAGCCAAGGGAGAATATGTTTCTCACGAATGCCCTATCTGAGTTAGAAGGAGGGGAAGTAAATGGAGTAAGGAGTCGAAGAGGAAAAGATGATCATGAGTTATGGATTTACGGTACGACGATGAAGCGATGGAGTGAAGTTATAATCAAGGACGATAGTGGTACGATGCGGTTATGAAATCGGTGCCAGGTGTAAACAAGAGTAAAAGAAAAGGGGCATGAGTAACTAGACCTATCTTAAAAGTAAGCGTCCCTACGGGGCGGGGAAGTTGCTAATTGAAGCAAAATTTAGATTCGAAATATGCTCTTGGGTGAGCTAAGTAATGTACGCTTTGCTCGGATTGTTATATTGGGTGCATTCCTTGGTTGTAAGGCGAAGTAAGGTGGATACGTTGAGACCTCATGTATGCATGGTTATAGTCATAGACGGTAGGAAGCGGTGTGAGTAAGGCGTAGTGTAGTCAGGAGTACGTGAATTCAAAAATCTAAGGGTATAAGTGCAACCCTTAAAAAGGGGGGGGAGTGAATAGAAAGGACATTAGTATAAAGGTTGAAACGATGAACCCTACGGGGGTGTATGGGCTTAAGGCGGTAGAGTAAGGTGACATCCAAAATTAAGAAGAAGGCGAAGAAGGGGGAACCGTGAGTTGGCAAAAGACGGCGAACACTAATGACGAGTGGAAGTGGATTCACAATTCCTCGAGATTATATTATCCCCTCATTTCTTTCACTACGAATCCCGGATGAATTTTTGGTGAAGTATAAGACCGACCAGGAGTGGTGTCCCTTAAGGTTCCAAATGGCGCTCAGTGCAAGAAACAGGAGAAAACTTTGCGAAACTCGGATTTGCGTGACATGGTTGGGGGAGAGTAGGATCAGTATTATTCGCTTGGTGGAAGCTACTGTTTGCTCTTCGAGTATAAGGGAAACTCTTATCTAGCTTGTGATTGATTTAGTTGCTCCGAGATCTAATACTCTTTTAGTCCAAACAAAGAGATAGCCTTTGAAGAATATTGTAAATATAGCGGGTGATGGTAGTACAAGAAGAGGGCACGTAGGCCGAGACACGGAGTGAATTAGGAGATTAGCGAGGGATTTTATCGTGGGATTACCTCATTCCGAGGCAAGGACATTAGCGGAAAAGTCATTGCGAAGGTATTGACATCTACGCTGAACATGACCATAGACACGATATGCGAATGAGTATGATTACGAATGCGGAATCGCGCAAAGATTATGTAACTTGTAGATATTTACACGTCGCCTTAAGTCAAATAAGTACCTAGAGGAGGAGTAAGAGGTAAGATAGGGGCAATGGGGTCATAATACTCACGGCGAGGGAAGGCATATGATAAACTAAGTTAGAACGTTGAGCGGGGACCATTGTTAAGGGCGGATAGGACAATCGCTTAGAATACGACATCAGTATATGCTATACACTTACTACAATAGCTCTAGGATATGGTAAATGGCGAAAGCGATAAGGTCACGGGATGAAGAGGAAGCGTAGTCTCCGGTATAGTAGGTCTTACAGGATTGTATGCAAGGGCGAAGTAGATCATGAACTAGACCTACCCTCCATAACTCGATACTTCCGAAATATGTTAGAGACCTAGTAGAATCATGTCAATAAATGGTGCAAAAGCGGCGGAGGAAAGAATTTATTTTATTTTTTTAAAAAAAGGGGTACCCATTACCGCGTTAGATGGGCAAGTGCAAAGACTTTGGAATAAGGGAATAGTTGAGTCAAGGTTGGTGGTAAAACAATAACAGGAAGAAATACATTTGAGAAAAGAAGAGAATATGAAGGCTAAATATCCGTATTTATTTCGGCCCGAGAAGAGGCTTATGATGAGACGACGAGATGACAAGGTATGTACGCTTTAATTTTATGTATAGGGGTCGTGTGTGTGCCAATTTGTATTGCTATTGTGTTGTAGCCACAGGCAATGATATTATGGGTCGTTGTGACGGATGGTATCGCCATATTATAAGGAAACTACGGCGAAATTTTTCTAGAATTCCCGATGATTTAACATTCGGGGACGAATGTTCCAAAGGGGAGGAATGTTACACCACGGACAAATTTCATTCATGCTCATTAAATCGAATAATTGAAGGGAAAGAATCGCGGTTATCGAATCGACGAAGTGTCGGGTAGTTTCGAGAAGGACCCGTCGGCCATATATGGACATAGGCCATTCTTCAACAAACGTAGAAGCAAATTACCTCTCTCGTCACCTTATGCGACACCGTATGCGACTCGCATGTGTGACATGCGAATCGCGGGTGCGAGCGACGGCGGCCATCGCGGTCGTGCCGGTGGTAGTTCTGGCACCATACGCGACACGAGTGCGACTCGCATGTGTGACATGCGGTCGCATGTCGTGTCGCGTGTTGTGCCCGACAGAACTCCTCTCACGGCAGAGACTTGCGACGCGAGGTGCGACTCGCGGGGGTGACATGCGACTCGCGTGTAGTGTCGCGTGTCATGCACGTTTAGAATTTTTCTGGTTCACTTTAAATAGATCCAATTCGTCCAAAATCTCATTTTTCATCATTTTGTGACCAAGAAAACCTCTAGAACTCTCTCTAATATTCTCCCATGAGAAAACCATAGAAATCCAAGATCAACAACAAGAAAGCAAGAGAATCAAGTGAAGGAAACCCATTAAAAGTCATCCAAGTCAAGAAATCCAAGGAGAGAGGAACTAGGGTTTTGGTGCTAAGGGTGAATCACCACTCCAAGCTTGTTCTTCTATTGTTTAAGGTAAGTTTCATGACCCTTACATGCTATTTGAAGTATTTTTAAGTTGAGATTCATGGATTGTAGAAAGCACCACAAATGGGTCATTAAATGGATGAATTTTGTCATTAATGATTAGTAGTGAGTTGAATCATGGAAATGAATATGTTAATGATATAGATGTGTTACAAATGACCTATAGAACATGAAATGGGTGTTGGATACGAAAGAATGCGACGATGGATTTTTAGTCATAATTGAGGTGAATTATGAAATGCGAATCATATGAATGAATGATGATTGTTGTTAGCGATATTGTGATGATTATTATGAATGTTGGGAGCTGAAATAGAGTAAGGGAAACGTAGTAGAAACAAAGGAGGTCTTGCCCAATTTTCCTTAGAAATAGAGGTCCGTTCTTGTAAATTCGTAACTAACGACGACATGAATTCTCTTGAAGGTATGTGTAAGCGCATTAAAGGAAGAACGAGCAAAGAATAAGGATAGTAAACGTCAAAGGTATGTAAGGCCGTCCCTTTTCTTTCAAGGCATGATCCTTAGGCTATAGCTTCGTAAATGTTTCTATGTCTCTCTCGTTTTCATAAGTTAAATGCTTACGTCTCCAAGGCATAAATTTCTATTCTAATAATCTATAGTTGTTTCCCAAATTGCCATGTTCTTCAAACCAAAGATGTACGATTTTGTGAGCCTTCATGATAACAGAAACGAGCACGTTTTACGATAGAAATGGCAAAGCCAAAGCTGAGGATATATTCTATAATGATGAAGGTTATGATGATTTTTATGACCAAAAGTCTCAAGTTATGAGCTTAATGTTTTTACGAGAATGATTTTATGCTCAAAGACTCCGAGTTCATGATTTCAATGACGACATAAGAATGTCAAGTTATTTATCAACCCTTTTTATTTCATCCATGGATACTGACAAGGTTTTCAAAAAAAAAAAAATCCCAAAGACATACGGATTGACTTCTTACAAGATTATGTACTCGTTTTTACCTTCCCTTAAAAGAGTTGTCGTTCATATTCGTAGCGTTCATTGATAGTCCCACCTTACTATGATTGTTCCTTCAAGGCGAAGTAGGCGTGATGACCATAATGAATCCATAACATAGTCGGGGGCTACGACCTTACGTCCCTCCGATAGAACTATAGCTTTTCCTTGAGCTCTTGTGCATGCTATGTATATTATGTATGTATATGATATGAAAAATGTTTTCGGGGGAAATGGGGAAAAGGTGAGGCGCTATAGACGCATAGCTACCCGATCGGCTGGCATATCATGTTATGTTTTCATATCCCGACGCGGATACCCGACGCGGCTGGATGGGTGATGGATCGGGCCGTACGTTCCACGGCATAGTTTTTGATGTATATGATGACTATATATATATATATGATGACGATGGATCGGGCTACACGTTCCGTAGCAACATATGATATAATGCTTATGAGTATGTACGCATGAATCCGCCTCAAGAGGCAAGCGATTAGTTATTCATTGTGTCATGTCATTCTCTTATCACATCTTATTTTATTGATGTATGCCTTACATACTCGGTACATTATTCGTACCGACGTCCTTTTCTTTGGACGCCGTGTTCATGCCCACGGGTAGTCGGGGAGGCGGTCCACCGCAGGCCATCGCCGGCGCAGCACTCCATCTTAGAGGTGCTACTTAGTTGATCCGTTTTGCGTATTTTGTATATGTCATTCGCAGAGGCTCGTAGGTACTAGATGTGGGTTGTAGTTCCATGATGTGTACAGCGTGTATGTTATAAGTATTTTGAAACAAAGCTTCATCTTTATATCTCTAACGAAAAAGCGCATCCTCTATTTAAGGTATTCGTATAAAGATGAATGTTTGTTAATTGAGTTAAGAAAGGGTTAGTACCGTGCTCGGTTAGCGTATTTTGCCCCTAGTCGGGTGACAACAGCCCACACAACAACAATCAAATAAAATAACTCCACCCATACCATTATCAACACAATAGTAACTCACAAATTATCTCAACTCTGTCACATATTTGTACACACATGCTAAATGGTAATGTTTTCCCAAATAGCCATGACTCGTAGGACCCATGGTGTCCATGTACCACTAGATGTCACGAGCCCATAACTAGGCCACATCCTCACCCCCTGTCAAATGTGCCTTTTCATATTTATATTATCTTTCTCATCACAATATATTTCCATTCCACAATCAATTAAGGAATGTGAACAATCAATAAATCAATATCAGGGAACATAAGTCACCGTCTCAGAAGTCATATCAAGACCCAACAATCAATTCATCAAATACCTGAATAAGGGATTACTTCAAGTCAACAAGAAGAGTATTCATTGTATTCATTAACTCCTTCTTTATCATATCGTAATAGTTAATCACATAATCAATCAACCGATATCAAGTAAAGGAATTTCCAACCACACCTTATGTCCGAAGCCCTAATCATACTTCTCCTATCAATTTCATAACATATACAATTAACTAATCAAGGTCTAACTAAATTAGACCGTAACCTACCTCAAAGGCGAACTGGAACAATGCAATTATGTTTTCCAATTTAGCAAAGCTTAACAACGTTCAAAGTCTAGAAATCATAACTCTAAGTAAGTAATGTATCATCTACTCAACAACAACAATTGGAGAAGAGAACCCAACTACTTCTACCCTTTTTCAAATGGATAAACTATCACTGAGTGTGAAATCATACTAATATTAATTCCAAATATCATATCCTAGCCGTTCATGGGTATTCCACTCAATTCCACCCCTTTCAATCAGTTTTTAGGCCAAAGTTACCATCTTTATGAAACTCTAAGTCTCAATACATCATTCTCATCATTTAATAATGAAATTCTCATCCTAGGAAGTGATTATCTATACTCCTAGATGATTAAACAACAATAAAATCAATAACCCATTCATTTATTTGAGGGTTCGCAACTTTTAGGGTTCTATCCTTCCATTCACCATTAGAGAACCTTTAACTAATCATGAAACTTAACTGTCACGACCCAACCCCGTAGGCCGTGACTAGTGCTCGAGCTGGGCACCCATACGCACCCGTTAACCATAAACGTATCATGCAAAACGTATATGCATATACAAAAGTCGGACATCACCGAGTGTGATCATAGTAATATAACCAAATCGTATACGTACGTAAAAAAGTGAAACGTCGCCCCAAATCGTCACAAATACATATATACATATCGCTGTCACAACTTTCAGCAATGATATCACATATAAGCCAACAAGGCTATCGTCACGAACACGGGAGGTGGGGGGGGGGGGAGGGGCGTCCAAAACACAAATCACACGGACACATAACCGTATACGTAGAACGGTGACTACTCACAACCCACACATATGTGTCTACGGCCACCTCTAAGAATCATAACAAAATCATATGACGGACACATACGTGCCCCGCCGTACCCCCGAATAAACATATACATATGCACAATAACGTAACTGGACCGCAGTATAGGCTCCCGAACAAGGAGCGCTCCAAAACAAACGAACAGAATCCTAAGTCGGTGGATTATCCAAATAAGTATCCGTACCGCGGATGAAACGCGGCCCCGAAGAAAGGGGGTCAAGATTTTAATATGTACCGAGTATGCAAAGGTGAAAAACAAGAATAGGATCATAATCGCACAAGAGATACGTAAAGTAAACGCAATATCCAAAATACCAAAATGCTTACTCATTAAAACACAAATCATGCATGGGGCTCTTAGAATATGGTCGCCCGCCCGTCATTGGCGCTATAACACAAAAGATAACACCAGAAGGCTTCATATCTCCGTATCCCCGTCACACATCATAACATCATAACACAGCATAACGCCATAACACAAAGATAACACCAAATATAAACGGAACCCGGCCCTCTAGCGAGGAGCTCGGTGAACCGTAACACAGCATAACACCGGAATATAACATAGTGCGCACGATAACAAAACCGGCCCGGGACTCGGCGAAGGATGTAATAACCATATGCACGAGCAGAGTCGTGAGGAACTATATGTAGTTTAAAACATTTTCAAAAACCCCATAAAGTAGTCAAAACGAACTATCATTTAAAACCAAGAAAATAGTCAAATCAAGTTTCCCCCGAATGTCACTCGGGAACATATCAAATATAACTTTAGAAATCATGGATACGTTTCAAGACCATATGAAGTAGCTTATGGAAATCGAGAACATAATCGTCATTACAAACTCGATAGGTAAGTAAGTAATCGACGCTCGAGGGTTAAGGCGATAGTCATGCTAAGTTCTTTCAAAAGTCATTAGAACTATACAAAAGAAAAGTCGCGGGACCCACGGACGGGCGTCACCCCAATCCGAGCCCGCCTATGGAGGATATAGTCATTATACGTTACGAAGCCTTCTACGAGCATATCGAGGCGATCCGGTTCTGTCTACGAAAGTTACGGCCCTTTTTCGACATAGAACCTTTTAGGAACAAAACTTTTTATGCAAACTTTGAAATCCACTCATACCAAAGACATAAGGGCCATTATTCTAGTACATTACAAATGTCAACATTAAGAAGTGAATAAGAATCTGTCACACCCTAGCCTGATAGGATGTGATGGGCACCCGACCCTTACTTAGGGCCGAGCGAACCCGCTGACTCTCGTAGTACTCGTAATCATACTGGGCCCTCAGCCATAACACAACTATGTAATAAAACTTTTTCGGAAAACAAACATGCTTTTTCATCTTCTTCAGGTCAAATAGAATCTATAATCGTATGAAATTCGTAATATAATATATAACAACACACCGACTTACTGAGCCGTTTACCAACTGACATACTATACACATGACTCTGTCTGCGAAGTCTCTGACATCTTCAAATACCATAACACACATATACTCTGACTCGGCAGCACTCCGGACGAAATGGAGCTCGCCAATCCAGCTGGAACATCTTCGGCTCGTCTGGGTGTACCTGCGTGGCATGAAACGCAGCCTCCGAAGGAAGGGGGTCAGTACAGAATATGTACTGAGTATGTAAAGCATAAAGCATAATAAGAAGGATCATGACCGAAATAGGAGTTCCAGAACAAATGTAGTAGCCAGAAAATCACGAGACTTGCCTTTGAAGATATATATATCATGCATGTCAAAATCGTGTAACCATTAAGTATGCGTATAACGTGCCCCGGCCCTCCAGTGAGGGACGCGGTAAGTAAGATCATTTCATAATCATGTCATCATATCATCGTACATATATATACCGTACCCGGCCCTCTAGTGAGGGACTCGGTGAGTAGAATCATGTCATAATCATATCATCATCATGCATGCATGCATATATATATATATATATATATATATATATATATATATATATATATACATCGTACCCGACCCTCTAGTGAGGGACTCGGTGAATGGGATCTTGTCTTTGGCGCCATCATCATGTCATCATATACGGTACCCGGCCCTCTAGCGAGGGACTCGGTCGTACCCGGCCCTTTCGGGACTCGGTCGTACCCGGCCCTTTCGGGACTCGGTGAAATATCACATACATACCGTACCCGGCCCTCTAATGAGGGACTCGGTGAGATAATCATAACCATGTGCACGAATACGTACCCAGCCCGGGACTCGGTGAAAGATGTCATAGTAGGCACGAGCAGAGTAAGCAGAAGTCACATACACACATACACATACACATAAATGATCTTTTAGACTCAACAGATAAGTAAACTGGTCACTGCTCGTGTGTCGAGATCATAATCACATTCCGTGTTCTTTCGGATATCGTCATAAGCTATGTCAAGTAACGTCTGAAGGATCGTACACATGTGTCAAGCTAATCCGAGCCCGCCGGTGAAAGTTACGGGCATTATTCATTATAGGATCATTTTACAAACATATTATAGCAATCCGGTTCCGTTTATGAAAGTTGCGGACAATTTTAGACATAGGGTCTTTTAGGAACAGAAATTCTTTTTGCAACCTTAAAATCCAATCATACGACGATCATAAAGACCATAATCCGCCCATATGGAGAATGTCAATATCAAGAAGCATTTAGGACTCGTAAACATGCTCGGATTTCCAGAATAGAGTTACCCCCAAAGCTCATAATATATCATAACTTACTTACGTCTAGGACATGCCAAAAGAAAAGAAGGACAAGCTTTACATACCTTGGCCGCTTCCTAAGCTAATCCAAACTTATGCCTCGGCTTCTCACGATCTACAATCATGTCATTAAATATCAACCATTAGCCATAAGCACTTAAGAATCCGATTCCCAACTAACGCTTTGTCTACAAAAATTTGGGCAGCATCTCCTCTATAAATCATCAACCTCGAGAATTCAACTCGGCCAAATCCAACAACAACAATACCAACAATCATAATAACAATGTTGACAAGTAACTCAAAACATCCAACCTTACCCGAAACCTTCCAAATTAATGAATACGACAACAATGCATTTCTTTCTTTCAAACTCATACACTATGTCAATCATTCCATCCGTTAACAACATTATTCCCATAAAAACAAAAAACCATAATAAAATCACTTTAGGTTCTAAATCAGCCCACAACCAATTACAACTTCAATTTGAGTCATCAAACTTTCGTTTTCATCATATATTCCATAGCGACAACAACTACAATGCCAAGTAAACCCAATTTGAATCATCAAACTTTCATTTGCATCATAGAATTCATAACACAACAATCCAAACATGTTAAATAAGTTAGTTCATCATGCCTACACTCAAGCTTCATACACACGGCCACAACTTCGACATATGTAATTCCATGTATTTCATTCGTTTCTTTACATTACAACATGCTCAAAAACATCCATAATGCATGCAAAGAAGATTGAACCTTACCTTTTCTCTCCAATTCCTCTTCTCGACTAGAAGTGCCTATGGCAACAACGAACGATTTTCTTGTTTCAACAACTACTCCACGTTAACGAGGGCCTTCCAATTAGTAGAAAACTAGAAGGAGAATAATTTTCCATGATCAAATTTGAGGGGCAAGTTTCGGCCAGCCCCTCCCTTGGCCGAACTCCCATGTTTTTCTCCCTCTCTCTCTCTTGAAATTTCTAGAGCAAAAAAATGATGAAGTGTGGTCTTTACTTGACCATCACACATATATATATGTATAGATGGGCACATGGCCGGCCATGTGCCCCCTTTTCTCTTTTTTTTTCTTTTATTTTCTTTTCCTCCAAATTTCTCCAATTTTCTAGAAATTTCTAATATTATAAAAGATGAATTCTTCCTTGCCATCTTTGCCTACATATACATTTAGCCTTACACATATAAAATGAACACATGTGCCATTTCATGGCTTGAAAATATTGGCCAACCATGGGTGGGTCCCACGGCCACTTGACCTCTCCAAGAATTCATACATAATAATAATTTCCAAATTTCAAGTTTGCCCTTAGTATTCCATGCCAATACTTATATGCGACTTGTGCATTAAAACGAAATCGAAGATTACAAATCTCAACCTCGCCTTCCAAAATTGTCTTGCCCTCAACTTTTCACGACTAGCTCGGCATGTCCAACGTACAAAATACAAGATATAACAGAATCGTAGGCATGCTCGGATCGCAAGAATAGAGTTTCCTCGAGGCTCGTATCATAGCCTATTTACAACTAAGACATGCCAAAAGAAGGAAAGGTTAGGCTTTACATACCTCGTCCGCTTTCTATGTTAGTCAAAACCTACGTCTCGGCTTCTCAAAATCTACAATAACATCATTGGCACCAAACATTAGTCATAGGCACTTAGGAATCCGATTCTAAGCTATCACTTGATCTACAAAAATTTGGGCAGCATTTCCCATGTAAACTCAACAACCCCGAGAATTCAACTCGGCCAAATCTTCAACAACAATACCAACAACAATATTTAACAACATTAACAATTAATTCAAAATGCATTCTAACGTCAATAACTCTTTTCTACATAATTCGACAACATTCCATTTATATTCAAATCACCACATACCATTAAGCCAACTTCAATGCTCATACATTCAAATACCAACCGCAACCATTCGAAAAAAACTCAAGAACATTTCAAACAATCCATACAATATTCAAACGGCCCAACCAATGTGCAATGCCACCCGAAACCTCCCAATTCCCATAGGGACAACAACAACACATTTCTTTCTTTCAAATTCATAAACTACATCGATAATTCGCATGTTAACAACATTATTCTCATAAATTCAAGAAACTATAATAAAATCACATTATCTTCTAACAACCTACAAACGACTCCAACTTCCAATTAAGTCATTAAACCTTCATTTTCATCATAGAATCCATACAACAACAACCAAAAATACTAAATAAAAATTAGTTCATCACTCCAACACAACCAACACCTAAACGGCCCAACTTCAAAATACCATATTTCATGAATTTCATTCACTTCCACACACTACAACACACATGAACCATCCATAACACATGAAAAAAGGATTAAAACCTTACCTTTTCCACTTAGTTCTTCACTTGGCTAGAGTTGAGAATTGCAAGAACAAAGGCTTTGCTTGCTCCAACAACTACTTCATGTTGTTTAGGACCTTCCAATGAGTTGAAAACATAGAAGAAAATAATTTTTCTTGCTCAATTTGGAGGAGTCAAATTCGGCCAGCCATGGCCGAATTCTCCTCTCTCTTTCTCCAAGTTCTTCAAGCTTCTAGACTTGTAAAAGATGACTAAATAACTTGCTTGGTCATCTATTATACACATATGTTATTAATCCAAGTGTACCATGGCCCACACATGGCTTGGATGAACTAAAATTTGCCAAGCCATGGGTGGGAACCACCAAGTGCCACACGGCCAAGTGGCCTTGTTTCATGAAATAATTAACTTCCAATAATTCACTTTTAACCCCAAATTTTCCTTAATATTCCATACCAATAAAATCATAAGCAACTTATGCCTTAAAACAAAATCGAAGGTCAAAAGTCTCAACCTTGTATCCCGGAATAATCTTGTCCTTAACTTATCACAACTAACTCGGAATGTCCCAATGTACAAAATGCGGGGTATAACATCCTCCCCCCCTTTAGAACATTCGTCCTCGAATGTTAAACTAGTCTTATAGGGTCTTATAGGCATTTCGGGGAAGTCTCTTTTATAGCTGTCACATACGGTTCGTCCATTAATCAACATAACCCGTTAAGGAGTTCAGACGATCTGAAGGTATAGGAAATACATAGGGATACTCAATTTTCATCTATTCCCTGTTATTGTTCCGCCACAATACCTTAACGGAAGCTACGTATTTGGTATGCAACCTTCTCACCTGCCGATCCAAAAGATGACCAAAGGCTGCTCCTCGTAGGATAATTTCTCTGTCATCTGGATATCATCTGTGGGAAATACTCTGGAAGAGTCACCTATACATTTGTGAAGCATTGACATGTGGCAGACTGGATGCACTGCTTCCAAATCAGACGGTAGATCTAATTCATAGGCAACCTTGCCTATCTTACGGACAGTCTGATAAGACCCAATATTTCTCGGACTAAGCTTTCCCTTTTTGTCGAATCTCGCCTAAACACCCTTCATGGGTGACACTTCCCTAAATACTCAATCGACAATTGGAACTCTAAGTGTCGACGTCGCTTATCGGCATATGGCTTCCGTCGACTCTGGCTGCTAAGAGCCTTTCCTGAATAAGCTTAACTTCATCAATAATTTGCTGAATCATACCGGGAGACCAACCCACTTAATTTCGCCATCTCATTAACCAGCCACCGGTGACACACTTCTATATACAAAGCCTCATACGGCTATCTGGATGCTAGAATGGTAGGTATTGTTATATTCAAACTCACAAGCGGCAAATGATCATCTCAGCAGCCTCTTAAATCAATAACGCAGGCCCGTAACATATTCCTTAGTGTCTGAATAGTACGCTCGGTCTGCGCGTCAGACTGCGGGTGAAATGCCGTGCTAAGACTCACTTGTGGTTCAATGGTCGGCGTCATTAGTCCTTACATCTTCGTCACCATTCATCTTTACATTCGAATGCTCACTCATATGACTTTGTCGCTAGTGAATATAATGGTTAGGTATATACGAAATGGTTCCGCACCCTTCGTCATCCTTCACAAAAGACAACTACACTTATGGCAACTCATGATTCGAATTCAAACTAAATCCTTGGGCTCTTGCTGAGCCTAATCCTTTAGCTTTCTACAACCGTTTTCTTTAACGCTTATCCCTCAAATCTTACCATACAACCCAAAAGCATAGGGCTACGAAAATTCTTACTCCCTTACGATTCTCTCATAACATAAGTATACGTGTCTTCGATTTCCTTGTATCGGCGATCGTTTGAACTCTAGCTCCAAACTAATAAATTTCCCCCTTCTGGAGCATGAGAGCGCCATAATTCCTTTGCAAGTCCGATATGTTCTTCCCCCATTTATTTAGGAGGTCTTCATACATTAATGGTTTTTAGATGTCCATCGTCTTCGGCACTTATCTTTCGAAAGTTAGAAATCTCTTGGCATCGTTGCACGGCCTACTCACTCTTTCCTTTACTTCTCATTCCTCTTTTGTTCCATGCTACCTGTTATATCCCGTGTTTTCGCCTATTTGGAAAATTTTGAAATAATTGTGACTTGTGTGTTATAAGGCAATATTTTGGTCTTTGCCAATATGACTATGTTGTTTGGGAAATTATTGGTGTAAGACATCGGAGAAGGTTTGGGTAAATTTGGAATTTCGGAAATCTGTTTTAAATTACAAAACGGGATTTTGAAACGAATTGGGCCAAGAAAAATTGGAAGAAAAATTGGGCCCAAGTCCTAGGGGGTGGCCGGCCAAGGCTAGGCCCAAGCCCCTTATTAAGTGGTCATGTGATTTTCACATGACCTTTAGTTGGATATATATCATTGCATGCCTTAGAAGTTTCAAGAAACTCAAAGCAAAAAAAAAAAGGGAGAAAGCAATCACCAAACAGCCTATTCGGCCGAACCCATAGGAAAAAAGGAAATTTTTTTTCCAAGCCTTGATTCTAATCCAAAAATCTTGTTCTTCTCATATTTGTAGAATACGCAAGACGCTCTCCAAAGTGATATAATTAGTTTGGTGAAAGGAGCACGTTTGCGACTAGTCGGAATTTCAAGAAAAGGTAAGAATTTTGCCCTTTTTATGTTTAATTGATTTAAAAGAAGATGAGAATAAAAGGGAACCCCCGTGGGTTTTTATGATGCATGAAACCGGTGTGGGTGTGGTGGTTTGGCCGTTTCCTGGGG